>NC_056729.1:15461972-15689472 GCF_019279795.1 Protopterus annectens | reverse complement strand
GCTCCTAGGAAGCACATGTTAAAGATGGCTGAAGATTTGATAACTTTAATTAGGGGTTCTATGCCCCCCCCCTGAGAAGAGGCCCAGGGTACAGACAGAGTTGGAGGGTTTGGTTCAGTCTTCCAATGAGTCAGATTCTTCTGTGGAAGAACTTCAGGATTTCCCTCCCTATTCTGATTCGGAGGCTGAGGATGCTTCTCCCTCTGCGTCCCCTCCAGAAGATTTTTCTTTCTCTGAGACTTTGCATTCCATGAGGGAACATTTCAAATGGGAAGGCCAGGATTATTCTGATTCTCGTAAAAGGCTAAGAGAATTCTTGTTTTTGCCTCAACATAGGCCCTTGGCTATTCCTCCTGTACTGGATGTTGTTCAGGATGTATTTTCTGAGGCTGCCCTTAACCCAGATTCTCTGCCTCCTGCCCCGGTTAAACCAGATAGATACTACAGGGTTCCGGAAGCTCACAAGTACTTATATAAGAGTCCTAGGGCTGATCCAGAAACTATTACTCAAGGCCCCAAAGGTGTTAGGGCTTCTGTGGTTAAGAATCCAATTCCTCTGGACAAGGATGCTAGGGCCCTGGATAGGTGGGGTAAAAAACTGTATACCTCTTCTACTTTGGCTATGAGAGCTTTAAATTGTCAGTTTCATATGCTCGGGTATCAAAATTATTTGCTGGGGCAATTAAAATGTAAAGTAGATGCTTTAGCTGAAGGTATTGAATGTAAGGAGCTTCAGGATTTAGTGCATGCTTCAGACCAAGTTGGTAAGCATTCTTTGCAGTGTGGTTTTGATGCTTTACAGGCTTCTTCCAGGGTGGCTGCTACTAGTTCAGTTGTTCGCAGGCATGCCTGGCTTAAAGATCAGACCTTGTCAGAGCATGTTAAGGCTCGAATTATGGATGCTCCTCAGCAATCTGATGTTCTTTTTGGCCCTCCAGTAGAGTCAGTTTTGAAAAAAATGGAGGAAAAAGCTAAGTCTATGCAGACGGTTAAGGACTTTTTACAGGTTCAGCCCCTAAGTTCAGTAGAAATTGGCCTGCTAAGGGATGGTCTTTCCCCTCTTCGGATTATCAATCTAGGGGCAGGTCGAGGCGAGGTAGAGGTAGGGCTTCCTCTCAGGGCCCTGTTACTTCTAGGACTTTGAGTTCTTCTACCCTTTCTGCTGGGGAGGGCAGGGGTCAGTCCTTTCGGAAACAGACCCAATGACCTGTGTCTTCAGCTGCCGGACTCTGCCTTGCTGGCAGCTCCTCTAGGAGGAAAACTGGGACTTTTCAAAAGGAATTGGCATTTGGTTACCCAAGACAAATGGGTATTGGACATAATAAATCGAGGCTACAAATTTTATTTTCACACATTCCCTCCTTTTAAAGGTATGCCGGATGTGCCTCGTCAGCAAAGACTGGAAGCACGGGCACAAATTTCTTCTCTGCTTCAGTTGGGAGCAATACAGGAAGTACCTTCTGCAGAAAGGGGCACAGGGTTTTATTCCCGTCTTTTCTTCGTGCCAAAGAAAGGAAATACTTGGAGACCAATTCTGGATTTGTCCATTCTAAACACCTTTCTGGAAATTCCAAAATTCAAGATGTTAACACTGCAACAGCTGTTACCTATGTTGGGCAAGGATCACTGGATGGTGACTCTGGATCTCAAAGAAGCCTATCTTCACATTCCTATCAGGCCCAGTTGCAGGAAATTCCTGAGATTTCGGAATGGGAATTTGCATTATCAGTTCTCTGCATTGCCCTTTGGCTTGTCTACTGCGCCCAGGGTATTCACAAAAGTCCTGGCTCCAGTAATAGCATTTCTCAGACTAAAAGGTATTCAAATTTATCCTTATCTGGACGACTGTTTGATTCTGGCTCAAGGCAAGCACGAACTTCTTCAACATCTGCAGTATGTAATGACAGTTTTAAGTTGCCTAGGGTATTCTGTGAACGAAATAAAGTCCAGTCTAGTACCCTCACAAGAGATGTGTTTTCTGGGTGTAAGACTGAACACAGCTGCTCAGATGGCATTTCTTACCCCGGACAAACAAAGAAATCTTCACCTATACTTCCAACAGTTATCAGTAATGTCCAGGCTGACTGCAAGGACAGTCCTTCAAGCCTTGGGGTTCATGGCATCTTGCATTCTAGTACTTCCCAATCCCAAACTGCATATGAGGAAGCTGCAATGGTATCTCAAAAGCATTTGGACTCAACACAGCCACGATTTGGACACTGTCATTCGGATTCTGCCTTGTATTCAGAAAGAATTTGTGTGGTGGGCTCAGGAATGTCACCTAAACAAGGGACTCTCTGTGACCCAACCAGAGGCAAGTCAGATATTAACGACAGATGCCTCGGAGTCAGCCTGGGGAGCTCATTTCACAGGAAAATGGATTCAAGACCTTTGGCCCCCAGAGCTACTTCACTTGCATATCAACATGAAAGAGATGCTGGCAGTTCAATTTGCTTTGGAAGCATTCAAGGGCCTACTTCAACCAGGACTGGTGTTGATTCGAACAGACAACACAACTGTCATGTGGTACATCAACAAGCAGGGGGGAACTCATTCTTACCCTCTTTGCAGACAAGCAATGCTGTTATGGGAAACTGCTTTAAATCTGCACATCACTCTTCGAGCACAGTTTCTGCCAGGAGCACAAAATTCTTTAGCAGATGTTCTGAGCAGACAGACTGTGGATCCTCACGAATGGAAGTTGGACCCTCAGGTATTTCTTCAGTTGACCATGGCTTGGGGAACTCCAGACATAGATCTGTTCGCTTCTCCTCTGAATTTCCAACTGCCACTGTTTTGCACAAGGCTGTTTCATCCAACAGCCTGGAAAATAGATGCACTATCCTTCAGTTGGAGCAACCTTCACGTGTATGCTTTTCCTCCCTTGCCTCTTCTTCCAAAGGTACTGTTGAAAGTCAGGAGGGACAAACCTTGCATGATCCTTATAGCACCGGATTGGCCTCGTCAGCATTGGTACCCTCTGTTGAGGAGCTTAATTCATGGGACACCTTGGCCATTACCACAGATTCCTCACTTATTGTCTCAGGAAAACAATCATTTTCTCAATGTCAGGGTGCAATCCCTACACCTGACAGCCTGGCATTCTGTTTTAAAGAAGGAGGGCCTTCAGCTCCCTCAACAAGTTTTGGATGTTATTTTGGAAGCCAGGCGACCTAGTATTCGAAAGGTTTATACTGATAAATGGAAGAGATTTTTTCTTTGGAGTTCAGCTAAAGGCTTTGATGTCAAATTGCCTAATTTGAGTTGTACATTGCAATATTTGACTGTATTATTGGACAAGGGTTTGTCCTTCTCTTCTGTAAAAGTGCATGCTGCAGCTATTTCTGCTCACTATGATTGTGACCCTCCTTTGTTTTCACATCCATTGGTTAAACAGTTTCTTAGAGGGGCAAAGAATATAAGACCCCCACGAAGAGCTCCTACTCCTGCCTGGGATCTTAATTTTGTTTTGGAAAAGCTGACTCTGCCTCCTTTTGAACCTGCAGCTACAGTTGAATTGAAGTTGTTGTCTTGGAAGACTGCTTTTTTGTTGGCTGTTACTTCTGCTAGACTGGTATCTGAATTACAGGCCCTCATGGCAGTGGAACCTTTTCTGATTTTTCACAATGACAGAGTTTCCTTACGTACTAATCCTACTTTTATGCCTAAAGTGATTTCTAATGTGGCATTGAACCAATCTATACATTTGCCTACTTTTTATGCTAACCCCCAAAATAAAGGGGAAAAAGTTTTGCATTCTTTGGATGTACATAGGCAGTTAAGGTATTATTTGAGCAGAACCAAAGAGTTCAGAAGATCTCAACAATTATTTGTTTCTTTTGCTTTGACTTCACAAGGGAAAGCTGTCTCAAACAAACTATTTCCAAGTGGATTGGCCATTGTATTGCTTTTGTTACTCTCATCATGGAAAGGATGTTCCAGTTGGGATCAGGCCTCATTCTACTAGGGCTACGGCCACCTCTACTGCTTTTTGAGAGGGGTAGCTACTAAAGACATTCTAGAAGCAGCTACTTGGAGTTCTGTACATACCTTTACAAAGCATTATCATTTACCTCTTTATTCTAGGTCTAGGGCTGGGTTTGCCACTGCAATCTTACAGGGCATGTTAGCAGCTCCTAATGCTATTTAGTTGGCCAGCCTCCCTTTTTCCGTTGCTCTGGGATTCTACCCATATGTAAGGACTGCAGCAATGGGAGACGAAGAACATAGTACAGTTTTGTACCTACCATAAATGTAGATGTTCGAGGATCTCCATTGCTGCAGTCCAATTTTCCCCCCCTCCTTCCCCCTTTTTAGGTTGGGTTTGGGGTGGTGTTTTTTGCATTCTGGCGTCTGAGGCAAGAAAGACTGAGTATATGGCGTCGGTCATGCGCATTTGTACTGGCACGTACTGACGTCAGTCTCGGGCGCCGATGACCGACGCCGGTTCTAGCCCTTTGGTATTCGGGCCGATTGTGGACAGCGGACTACCCATATGTAAGGACTGCAGCAATGGAGATCCTCGAACATCTACATTTATGGTAGGTACAAAACTGTACTTTCCCTGCACCTCATTTTCCTTTCTGTATCCCTCATGTTCAGGAGAGCCCTTCATATTTCCTTGATATAATCTTGTGTATCTATATTAAGGCCCTTTCCCCTGTCTCTTCTGTTCTCTAATGAAGTCCTTTCTCAGATACAGAAATTAAATGTATCCTACAAACTGTACTCCTTCCTTGTCCATTTGTCCTGTTTAGGATAGCCCCTTCACATTTCCCTGACATGATCTTGTGCACCAATATAATACCGTCTCCAGCTGTTTCATTCTCTAGTGAGAAGAGTTTTAGCTCCTGTAGTCTCTGGTCCTATCCTTCTCTGTCCCACGACCTGTCTTATGACTTTTTTTCTTGACTCCATTCTGTAGTCTGCCGTCCCTTTCTTTGTATGGCTTCAAGTTCTACACATGGTAACAAAGATGTAGCCCGACCAAAGGCATGGTAAAATATCAGCATTACCTCTTTACTTCTGGAGTCCATTCTCTTTGGGGATGCAACCCAACAATTCAGGTGGCTGCTGCCACTGCACTCTGTCTGTTCCTAGTGGCAAATCCAAGTATGAGCAACACCTCCACCAAATTGTGTTCCTGTTCTGTTGTCATCAGTTCACCCCCCCCCCCCCAGCTGATACTTTACTCTAGTGTCACTGTTACCAAAGTGTAGTACTTTGCATTTATCTGCATTGAACCTAATCTGTCATCTTTCGGCCCATTTGTTTTTTCTTCCAAATGCTTGCCTAGACTCTCCACCCCTCCCACCCCACCCTCTGCTGCTGCACCTAACTTTGTGTCATAATTGAAGAGGGTGATCCTGTTCACTGTCCCTCAGATATGTCTGAATCAAACATTTTGATGAATATGGGACATAAGGCTGTATTACTTTCCTTATTTTTGGCACTGTTCCTCACACCACAACCCTCAGTATCCTTCTACACAGCTGTGCAGCAATCTATTTCTTTAGTCTTGTTCCTACTCTCTTAGCGTTCCTAGCAGTTACCTGTGCAGAACTGTGCCAAAGGTCTTGGTGAAATCCAGGTTGATCATGTATTGCAGTATTTCCCTGGCAAGTTCTTACGTTTCCCACTCATATAACAGGATCAGTTCTGACTGATGACTTTATGTGGTACAAGACCATTCTGGTTGCTGCCCTGCAAATTGTTGTCCTCTAAGAAAGCCGTGAACCTTGTGGTCCGGATTCTCTTCCTGACTTTTCTTGGTCACTGCTCTTAGACTAACAAGTCTATAGTTCCCTAGATTTGTTTCTGCTGGCCCCCTCTCATGGTACAAGGGTGTCACAGCTGGTACATTCCAGTCCTTGGACAGTTCCATGGTGGTGAGTGATCTGTTGAAAACCATAAATGTGGGATCTGCCAGCAGGTAGGCCAAATTCCAGAGGATGTTGGGAGGCAATTCATCTGGACCTTGTTTATCTTCTGTTAGAGAAGCCGGTTCCCTCTCAAATGCTTTCCTCCCCAACTTGGTGTCCGTCTCCTGTTCTCTCTCTCTTTTATCTCTATGTTCTCTCTCTGTTTTATCTCTAGCCCAGCAGGCTCTGTCCCTTCTTTTCCTTCTTTCTATTATGTACATTGAAGAAAACTTAGTTCTACCTCTTGGTCATTCTGTCAAGTCCCCTTTCGGTTTGTTGTTTTGCTGGCTTTACCTCATCTGTTGCCTTTCTGCTTGCCTCTGTCTTCTTCACCTCCTGCAACTCCCCCATCATGTCATTTACAGCTCTTTTACATATCCTACCAGGTACTTTAATTTTATCCTCGCTTCCTGTATGGACACACTGGCCTTATTCCTCTGTTTTGCCTCTTTAATCTGAGTACTGGATGTGTAACCCATCCCTGTAACTTGCTTGCTTCCTGATATTGTCCCTGTCCCTAACTTATCTTTGATCTCTTTCCTCCAGTTTGTCAAGTCTGCTCCTCTGAAATCCTACACCATCATCGTTACCCTTACATTCTTGCTGTTTCCCTCCCTGAACCACTCAGTGGCATGATCAGTTTTTGGCTGGTGAGGCATTTAGCTGGTCTTCATTGACCCCTTCAGCACCGATTAAGACCGCATGCAGGATTCTACCTTTTAGGTACAGTAGTACACTAGTTGACTGAACCTCTCTTATTCCAAGACCTTAACCAACTCCTGCTCTCGCTGTTACATGGAGCCCCGAATCATGCAATCTGCTTCTGTCTGATTCTGGTTTCCTGTGTCAATAGCCAATTTCCTCCTACTCTTTTTTTATTCTCTCCGCCAGTGTCTTCTACCCAATTCTTGACATGTCTAGGGACTCATACATGGTTTCAATCCAGCACCAGTTTCCCTTTCCTCTACCATAGTTGCCAGGGCACATACACCAAGTCTGGACCTTACCAACATCTTTGACCACATCATGGATTGTTGTTCCTCCACTTCTTCCTCTCTGACTTCACATTTGAAAGCCTACATTATGTAGATTGTACTTGATCTTAATCCCGCACCTCTCTGTCATACCGAAACAACCTGTACTCTGTTGCCCCTCTCCCTCCCTATCTCATCACTGGCCCACATTTCTTTGACATCACTGTTCCTATTTTCTCCTGCTGTATCACTGCTTGTGGATATTACATTTTCCTGTGCAGACTGTTAGAGTTGCGTAGTGGTAGTAACCAGCCATGACTGAGTCTATCCTACTTTCCTCTATTTTTCTCCCTCTTTCTATGGCCTGAGTACCTAATTCCTCTTCTGCACCTGTGACACTCCTCTTCCATCTTGCACTAGTAGGAGAAACCCTTGTTTAATTATGAGAAATCCTGTGCTCTGTTGAGCAGATTACAATCAAGTGACAAGCAATTTTGTAATCAAAAATATTATACCAGTAGCCATCAACTGACTTACCTTACACAAGGACAATAGGGAAGTGCAAGTCAGCTGCTGTTAGGAAAACTGACAGACTTTTGAAAAGCAAAAAGCAGTCTCACTTAACTCTCTTCAGATACTAGGTATGCATAATTTATTTCCATTTTGTTAATTCTTAAGCTTCTCATTAAGATTTCCTGTCAGGGCAGCCCGCCTGTCCAGAAAAATAAACATGTTCCATAATGCAGGCCAGAATTGAACAGCTTTATGTTCATATTTTCAGGATGTCATCAAGATTATACAGGCAGCAAAAATACATAAATAAGTGGAATAACAGCACATTATTATTTTGTGGCACGATCAGTTTAGGTCTCCTACATAACATCTGGAAGAGTCAGAAAAATACTTAATGCTGCACAAGTCCGATTTCTGCTTTAGTTCTGTATGAGCCAGATTTTCCATCTTTCATTCTTTTGTGGAAATGCTGACATTCACATCAAACCACCATCAGCCCTGTAAGAGAAACTGCAAAATGAAAGAAGCAGCAGGCAAAGTTTGAGTATCTATGAGATGTTTCTGCAGTTATCTCATTGACAGGCAGCATGATTGCCTGACGCTCTGTATCTATGTGATTTCTCAATGATCTGTTTTGTGAGAATGTTTACTGCGCATTTGTAATAAAAATATTTAGTACACTGCAATAAAAACAAGAAAGAACACCTGCAGTTTCTCACAAATAAAATCATCACTTTTTTGTGATGTAATTTGGTTTGGCATTGCTGCTGTTGTACCGCTGTACTACTAGATCCCTTTGGAGCTCTCACAAATCATAACCTGGTCTGTTGGCACGAGAAGTACATTTAGACAGGGGTGAAGCTGCCTTGAATGCAAGCTGTTGCCTATGGGACATTATTGCAGTACCATCATCAGAAATACAGACCTTGCTTTCATCACCGACATAGAATTTGATGTGCACCTGCTTGAGAAATGGACCTTGACCTTTATGAGGAAGTTCATATTGGGGAATGGCAACAGGTGCTGGATGAGCAAGCTGCGTCTCTGGCTGGTACTACTGAATCTGTTTGGTGTACTAGCAAATCATAAATTATGCTGCTGGAACTAGTGTGTAATTTGTTTCTGCATCCACTCTGATCTAGTTCAGCTTGTCCCACAGTTTATCTGAATCCCTTCAACTATTCCATTGTGTAAACTGTGTAGAGGGCAAATTGTTGCACATAAGTTATTAGTTCTGGGCGCTGATAGTGCTAGCCCAGTTTCTGTGCAACAGTTTGACATTTTTGGTGCACAGGGTAAAATGGTGCATGCTGAAATTTAATGGAGTACTCCTCTGTAGTTACAGCCATGTTCCTGTTGGGCTGCTGCACTTTCAGTGTTATTTCTGAACCACTCTGGCTCCTGATTACCATACCTTAAACCTCATTTTAGTGATAAATACACTAGACCAGGCCTTATGCATACTTTTTTAAATATGGCTGCAAAAGTCCTTGTTCAACAATTCTTTTTAGAGCATATACTTTGTGGACCAAATAGGTTCATAGGTGTGTACTAGGCTAATGGTCTTGGAGCCTTTACAAGCCTAGTCCATAGGATCATCCTGGCATCGTGCCACCCGACCTTAATTCCCAGTGCCCCTGTCGAGTAGAGCCACTGGAGTGATCCCCAGGGTGAATTTTCTATTTCCCATCTACTCATCAAGATTTCTCTTGAAGAGGGCCAGTGAGGTGCTCTGCTTGACATTTATGGGAAGTCTATTCCATAGCATGGGCAGTCTCTGGGTTATGAACCTGTCCTTCAGCATGTTCTGTTGATTTTGGTAATGAGCTTGAGATCTCTGGAGCGCTTGGTGTGGAGGGATTGGGATTTCTTTAAATGTAGCATTTCTAACAGAGCTGGGTCAGACATGGCTTTGTAAGTCGAGCAGAGATCGCCTCTAAGGAGGCGATATGAGACAGAAAATAGTTGGGAGTTTTTTGAGTCTGCCCATATAGGACAAGTGTTTTAAAGCCTAGGATCCTCTTTGTGAGGTACTTTTGCGGTTTCTCCAGTTGATGCAGGTGTCTAGTGAGGTACATGCTAAATGGAACATTGTACTCTATGATTGGCCTAATGAGGGAAGAGTAGAGGGAGACAATGACCTCTTTCTTCTTGGATGCAAAACCCTTAGTAATAAGATGTGCCATATAGGACTTTCTGACCACAGTAGCAATGTGGTGGTCAAAAGAGAGGTTGCTGTCAACCTGTGTTCCCAGATCTCTTGCAAAGCCTTCTGTGTTTAGTGGACTATCATCGATGTGGTAATTCATGGAAACTGGGCTTTTTCCAAGGGGGATGATGACACATTTTTTGGCATTGAGCTTAAGGCCATGGTTCTGAACCAGTTGTTGGTCTCAGTGAGGCCTTTCTGTAGGATGGCAACATCACTTGGGGAGTTAATAATAGCTCCCACCTTGCGATTGTCTGCGAACTTTGTCAGCCAGAGTCACTTCGTGTTGGCCTGAACTTCAGAGAAGTAGATACCAAACAGGAGAGGACCCAGGACTGAACCCTGTGGGACTCCACTCGTGACTGGTTGGTAGTCTGACTTGGAGTCAGCTACTTTCACACTGTGGGTTCTATTTGTGAGCCAGTTTGCAACACACCTAGTGATATAGGGGTTGATGTCTAGCTTAGTGAGTTTTTCTATGATTCCTGAGTGGGGAATGGTATCAAAGACCTTGGCCAAATCAAGGTATGCTATATGAACCACCTTGCCTTCATCCACATCTCTGGTGACTGACTCGAAGAAGTTAACCAAGTTAAGCAGGCATGATCTACCCTTCACAAAACCAAACTGTGTGGGATCCAGAGTTCGGAGATTCCCTAGATCCTTGTTTATTAGGTCCATGATGATGTGATCCATAGCTTTGCATATCAGACTCATCAGGCTAATGGGACGATTGTTCCCAGGGTCTGTAGTCGCTCCTCCTTTGTGGAGAGGGATGACTGTAGCAGTGTGCCATTCGGTAGGGACAACGTCCGAGGTGAGTCTGTGATTGAACAGGGCACACATGTGAGGTGCCAGTTCACTCTGTAGTTCATGTAGAACACAGCCAGGGATATTGTCATGTCCAATAGAAGCTGTATTCGTGGCCTTGGACAGTGCTGTTTTAACTTGTGCAACAATAATACTGGGTGCTTGGCAATCTACTGGTATTGTGATTGGTCCTTTGGGGGATAAAGTTGGCACTGAATCTGTCGGCCAGTGTATTGGCAATATCTGTTGGCTCAGTATAGGAGGTACCATTGTGCAGTAGCTCAGAGCAAATCTGGGTATTGCCATGGAGATTCTTTACATAACTATAGAAGGCCTTGTGGTTGTCTTTACTATCTGCTGCAATTCTGTTTTTATACCTAGCTTTAGAGGATTTGATGAGGGATCCCAACTTTTTGTTGAGGCCAATAAGGGAGTTTTTCCATTCTTGGGATTTCACCGTATTCTGCATCAGTTTCCTCCTTCTGTTGTAGAGTTTGTTTATGGCAGGGGACCACCAAATTGGCTTCCTTTTTTGGAGGACAGCGTCTTGATTCTGTTGGATATGGTGAGATACATACATTTGTGTATATGTTCATATAGTGCATTGGTGTATGATTCGACGGTCATGCAACTAGTCTCCATTTGCATGGGTGTCGTGAAGTTAGCCACCTCTGTTTTTAGGAGCCCAAAGTTAGCTTTGGAGAAGTTTTTCATGGTGGTTACATTTACGGGGATGGGGGGTGGGAGCGATGTGGATTTCCAAGATTAGTTTGTGGTCGGATCTAACCAGGAAGGAGTTGATTATTGGTGTAGAGTAACGGTCGCCCTTGTTAGTAATGATCAGGTCAAGGATGTTGCTACCTCTTGTGGGGGTAAGAACGAGCTGGTCCAGGGCATTGGAATTAATGAATTGCTGGAAACGTTTGGCAAGTATGTTGGTACATGAGTAGTTTTCCCAGTTAGTGGAGGGGGGGGTAGTTGAAGTCACCCAGTATGAGGGTGTTAGGTTGGACCCTAATATTCTCCAGGGTGCTTAGGAATGTGAGTCTTGGGACATGGTTGGGGACCTGTAGCAGGCTACGACCTGAATCGCCGTCTTACCCAATGTTAGCTGCACTTGAAGTATTTCAGATACGTTATGTTGGGCTACCAGTCTGGAGATATGTGCATCCTTTATGAATATGGAAACACCACAGCCTTTGGAGCTTTGGTCCAAGTTCTGGGGCTAAAAGATGTGGAATGAGTTATAGCGTGGTAGTGCAGAGGTGCTTTCTGCTGCCTTGAACCAGGTCTCTGTTACAGCACAAATGTTGATGTTCTCCATTTTAAGGAGTGCTTCGAGCTAGTGCATTTTGAGATTTAGACTTCTAGCATTGAGCAGCATGACCCTCAGATTGCATTTGTTTGTAGCTGTTATGGTGATAATTTGGTCTTTGTAACATCGCCTAAAGAAAGGTACTATAGGGATGGCAATAGCCTTGGCCAGTATCTGGAAGCCCGGGGATGACAGATGCAGGCCATCTCTGGCAAAGCATCGAGGTCTGTCAGTCATGTCATCCTAGGCAGACAGATACTGGATCCCCTTAGAATGACATCAGAAACTTAGCCAATTGTTGAAATCAATCATTTTCTGCTTGTACTATGGTATAATTCTGGGTAATGGTAGGGTGCTAGGGTCATACCTGCCTGGGCTACATAATCCGAGAACTCCATGTCTCTTTTCATGTAGTCCAGGGAGGTACGTTTTAGGTCATTCACACCCACATGTACAATGACAGAGTCATATTTGTACTTGTTGTTGAGGGACCTGAGTTGCGCAGACACACACAAGCCACAAGGTGTCTGTGAATCCCGCACACAGTAAATACATGTATTCCAGTGAAAGGCCATAAACACTTATTGGTATTGACAAGTCATCTATACAGCCTCAACTCACAGGCCATAACATAGTGCGTCACAGAATGCATAATGTAGAAAGAAAAAAAAAACATTGTGTTTTCCCTGTGACTGACGTTAACTTTTCTCAAATATTATGGTTAGTGCACATCTGCCTTGAAGTGGAACACCATTTGATAATTAGAAATAAGAAGTCAAGAAATTCGTACTAGTGTACACACCTGCGGGTTTAAATTACAGTGTGTGCATGCAGTTACTCACAAATACATACACACAGACAAAAATGTACACATGTAAATAAAAGAGAGTCTTCTTAAAATATATTGAATACACTTGTAAACAAATTAAATATAAATAAAGTAATCATAAACTAACAAGTGCAAGAGAACATGTTACTGTTCATTGTACAAGACGGTCTAAGCCTGAGGAAAATACTGCTTTTGTATTGTATCGTATGAGCCATATAATATAACCTGAGGGAGCTATGTCAGTGGGACTGAGTGCTTCATAAAGGACATCACCAAACAGGACACTAATTTAACACTTTTTAAGTATAAATGCATATTTTTGTAATAAATCATTTATAAATACAGTTCAGATTGTCTGCTCCTTTTGGTTGTCTTCCTTCATTCCTTCCTTCCTATTTATGCTAGGCTAAAATTGTTTGTTCAAACCATTTTATGTGAGACATTTGATAAATTCCAGCATAGAAGTAATTCTGTCTGAAAAAAGGTGTTTGGTTTGTATTCTGTAATTTGAAACAATGGTTTTAACCAAAAGCAGGAAAATTATAATCTGTGGAAATATTAGCAGTGGTATAATTGAGGAAATATATAAACGTTATACTAATTAACAAGAAATATGCAGTGTGAGAAAGTAGCAAGGAGGGCCGTTTGGATAATTGATAATTAGATACCTTGGAAAAAGTGTCTCTGGTAAAAAAAATAATGTATGTGTTACTCTGTTTAAAAAACTGAAATCTCATATAGAGTTGTTGCACAGTTAACTATGTCTGCAAGAACTTTTTTTGTTGTCATCAGCTTGACCATATAGTTTTCTTCCAGAGCCCCCCCCCCCCGACATGCCCCCAGCTTGTCTGTTCTATTATCCTACTTTCATAGTGTTCCACCCCATATCTGTCCATGGGGCTTTTCCCTTTTTAGAGAGGCTCAGCCCCTTCTGGTAGCCTCATCTTGTTACTGGATAGTGACAGGTGAGACGGGTAGCAGGTAGCCGTCATGCACAGCTGATTTGGATTTACTAGGTATACCTCCAACTTCTATCCTGTTATTTAAACACATTGTACATATATGCATTGCATGTAGATTGATTTTTTTATATAATATGCTTCCACACACTTTCATTGTTTGTATTGCGCTGCTTATAACTATAATTGCTATTTCTACTAGCGGTTCCATGATCTCCATCAAGAGTGTCCTCTAACTGTGGTTATTCCCTCATATCCCCCCCCCTCCACTGGGTAAGCTATAGATGGCCACTCACTTCCATCAGCCCTGTGCAGGCCTTTCAGTATATATGTCTGCTTCTCAAGCAGGACATTTCACTTTCATAGATCAGACGTAGGCAGTTCACAAAATGATAGTGAAAAGACTGAAGATCTGTCTCTGGAAAATCTTGGTATGCATACTTTTAAAGAAAGGAGAAAGACTAACATGATAGATGCAATCTAGGGAAATTAAAGTCCTAGATGGCACTAAATACTGCAAAACAATTCATGTTGATGAAAGAAGCACAATTTGAAGACAAAGGAAGGCTAGTTCAGGTGAAATTCTGGAAGAGTATTGTCACAGACACATAGTAACATATGAAAAGAAACAGGCTTCCTGGTGGTGATATGGAGTTGAAGATGATGAAGGCATTCATGAATGCATGAGAAACATATTTGTAATTCAAGAGGAGTTGCAAGGGGTAAAAAATTGTATTGGCAGGGCGATTATTATTATTATACATGCTGGTCACTGCTGATCAAATTTTCATTTAACTGGAGCTTTTACTTCATACTATTGAAAGGAGGGGTGTGCAGGCATACTTCAGTGATAAAAGTCTCTGCTCCCATTAGGTTTAAATATCACTGTTTTAATTGCATAGATGTGTGTTAAGTAATAATTAACCTTATTTTGCAAACTGAAGCTAAGATTGAGTATAAAATCAATAAAGGCTCTTTCATAATTAATCCTTCTCTACAAGCTGAAAAAACTGTTGTAAAATAATCAATAAACCACATTTAAAAAGCCATTCAACCCCCACATCCTATAGATGTGTGAAAACCTGTTATTCAGATTTGTGTATGGCAGTTTAAAACATATATTTTACAAAAACCTCTTTTACCATGTAAATACTCAGTGAATCTCATATGCATTAGATTTTGCATTCAAGAAGTCCTGTTAAATCACATAAACTAAAACGAGCCTCAGAATCTCACAAACATGAGGATTATAAGTGCAAGATCACTTGGACAGGTTTAAGCGTTTTACATTATTCTTTTTTATTGAATAGTGACTATTGGTGCCCATATGTAGGCTTCTCATTCACTAGCAAATTAAATAAATATGATTTTTATTTTATATTGCAGCCCCATATTTAACTTAGCTATTTATACCAAAGAGACATATCATTGTACTGGGATTGCACCAGTTGGCACCTTTACTGTACTTGATTTATTTGGTTACACATTGGGAAGAGTATTAAATATGTTCACTGGATGATAATCGTACATTTAGGTCTAAAAAAAACAATATTAAATGCTCATGCAAAGGCCACCAATTATTGTATGCCTGCATATCTCAGTGCACTGAGGAACAGATCTTGTATAAGGGCATATATATCAACATGAATATGTCTGAATACAGAAAAAAAACACTATTACATTTTTCTACAGTCTTTCCTTGAGCCTGCATATTTTTCCTTCAGAAGAAGCAGAAAACTATAAATTACCTGCTCCAGTACAGTTTCATTTGCCTCAAATAGTTATGTACAATATAAACCATTTATCTGGCTGACTAAAAATAGTTAACAATGACTGTATTTTCTCCCATGAAAATCTTCCTGATTTGATTCTGTCAAGTTTCCACTTGTATAATGTGTGGCTGTGAGGAGGACCCTTAGCCATAGAACTGATTTCATGTTATACCTAAAAAGAAATACTTATGTCTAATTGCTCATAACATGGCATCACTTTTCTACCCAAGGTACAATTGTTTCTTGAGACCAGCCCTGCTTCAGCCATGTGTTAGAGGACAGTGTTTTGGACAAGTTAAGCTTTGTTTTCTGAATTTATTGTAGTTTAACCATTTTGTATTGTGTATCTGAGCTTTGTTGAGCCACCTAAATGCAAAACGATGGCAGCGAGAGAGCTCTTTTTACAGATTTGCAACTGGCTGCATCAGTCTTTTAAAAAATATGGATTCACAGTAGTTTAGCCATCATGAAAGACACCTTATTTGCAAGAGAAGCATGTTTTTCTCGGTATGTTACAAACCCTACATTGATTAGAATATTAGAATTTAGTGGTATAATCTTGTAAACCCTGACCCACTGATTATGTTCTAACATCAAGAAAAGAATAATCTAGTTATAGCAAGGTTCGTACATAAGAATTTAGCTATTACAAGTGTGTTATTGGGTGGTTTTGATTTATGAACATTGCTGTTAAAACAGTGCAAATCTGAAACACACTGCAGGTGCCATATAACTTCATGGGAAGCTAATAGCTTTCAAAGCTGTAACATGCCTCATGCTCCTACACAAACAGCTAGAAGTGATAATCAGCTTAAAAAACTGTTCCACATTTTGCATAACTGCACTGCTTTTTTTAAGCTAGTAGCATGAGTGCAGCTAAAACTCCCCATTTATTACAAAGACTCCCATTTGTTATGTATTCTTAAAAATGAATTGAAATTCAACTGTCAAGGTGACTTTCTTGAACCCATTTCTCAAACATATAACAGCTTGTTTATGAAAGAAGACCTAATCTTAATCCCTTTGTGTGTAGTCTGCAAGAAAATACACAAATTTAATTTTTTGCAAACAGTCTGATTTTTTTAACCACCTTTAATTATCACTTAAGACATAGGCAGACGTACATCAATAGGAAAGAAACAGACCATAGTAACATTTTTTCCATTTACATATATTGTATATCACATTTGTTTTCTTACTTTATAACGGTCATCAGATCAACATTACATACATTGCTCAATTCCTGCCTTCCCTTAAACCTCAGTTGTCCTCCTGAACATTATTCTGCATGTATCGTTCTACACATTCCATTTATTGCTATGTAATTTGCATCTTTTCTAAAGATCTCTCTTCCAGTTCTTTTTATATGTTTTACAGTATTCAATATTTCAAATACAGTTGGTTTAGATTTTGATTTCCATTTTCTGCTAATTGCTTTTTGGTAGCCAGCAGAATTGAACTAAGGACTTACTATGTCTAGGTTATTTGGGTACTGTGTCCCAGTTCAAAAGAATAATTTCCTTAGTTGCTGTGTAGCCGTTTGCTCCCCAGTATGTCTGACAAAGTAGTATTAAGGGATTATTTTGTGTAAATCTGCTAGCTTATTACACTCCTGAAAAACATGTTCCCAGTCATCTCTCTCTTCTCTTTGTCTCACCCCCAACATTTGCTGTCTACCTGAGGAAAATTATTTGAAGTCTGCTGTGGATACAAAGATACCTATACAAACACTTCCAAGCAAAAATCATAAACCTTATGGCCTTTGTTGCATACATGGGAGCCCTACATGTGTACTCCATTGTTCCTTTACAAATTGCACTTCCAGTCTCTCTTCTCAATCTTTTCGAGCATTATCTGATTGATTCTTATAGTCATCATGCAATACTTTACATGCCCTACTAATTATCCATTTTTAACAGCAGCCTCTGTTCTAGATTTGACTAAAAAAATATCAGAGCAGGTCTTTCACTTAGGACTCCCCTGTTCTTTCTCTGTGGAACTGTCTAAATGTTGATAGGTTCATAGGATGTTACTAGACATGAAGTCTGGGAGACCATTAGTGAGAATAACCCAAATTACCAATTACCCAAAGTAATGTCTTGTTAAGTGACTTGCTGAGTGTCACACAGGAGGCAGATGATGGCTGAGGGCATCTAACCCTGTACCACAGGACGTAGCTGGTTAATAACTCATAGCCTGCGCTATCTGACAGATTGCTGCTTTAGAATTCTGTATGAAAATATCCAATGGATACTGAGTGACTGAAAAAAGTGCAAAATAAAATCGGTGAATGCATCCTTTATTACAAAAGGGCAAAACCCTCATATGCCTCCACCTACTTGCAATCAACTGAGGCTGTTCAATCAGTAAACTAAGACAAAAATTCTGGGTTTCACGGATTCCTCCTTACTGGTTTATTGTGAAAATTGATGTGTTTCATCAACGTAATCATTTCCCTCTTAGTGAACCTTTGAGCCTTGTGTTGTCTGCAGTCCACAAGCAAACCTATAGCTTTGCACTTGAGTGAACTTTCATAACTGGCACATAGAAAAAAATCAGCTTTTCTCAGCATAGCAATTTGTAAACATAATGTTTATAGAAAGAGTTTGACTCGAATCAGGTGTAGAAGAGAGCAGTAAATCTAGTGTGTGTACTTAGTCATAGGGAAGTTTTGCGTTTAAACTTTTTGTCATGGGTAAAAACTTGTGATCCCATGTATCAGCATTTTATAGCTATCTTCATATATTTATACTCCTTTGGGACTTGTTAAACACTGAAGGCTAGAAGCATCCTCAAACTAATTCCAGTTTTGTTGTGGGAACGGAAAGCTTTGTTTCATTTTTGTTTTCATTTTTAACGTATCCTAATGGTAAGTAGAAAGCATGACTGTTGATCATGCGTTCTGTTATCAGAACTCAATCACATTGTCATTGTTTTAGAACACTGGAGTTTGCTTTGTTGCAGGTGCTGTGTTTTTTTTTTGTTGCGATCACACGACTTAGAAGAGAGAAAATGTGCATTTCATGTACATGTTTTCAAACATTTTCTGTCTTCTCCAGATCTGTACAACCTTAGTAGTTGTATATAGAGATCAGGGATAGGGAGCATCCCCCCCCCCCTGTCAGAGGGGAGTGCAGCCCTCAATAATAATGATTTTCTAGTATTTTTTTAAACACCTTTATTGATTTCTCACTTGTGACACAGGCAAGTTTACATTTATATAAAAAGTATATATTTTTTCTAGAATTTTGTGCTGTTTTATGTTTTGAAAAGCATTTTCTTTTTTTAGATTATAATTTGGTTTAGCTTAAATATTACATTCTTGCTGTTTTGAATTGCAAGGAAAAGAGGTGGTGGATCCATTAATCTACCCTATTATTCTTTGTGCATTTAAATTAAGCACACTGCTGAGTTAGGTGGGTGTTGTATGGCCTGGGGTCTTTGACACTGGTTTTACAGTTTGGCAGTGTTCTAAATAAAACTAGTTAGCAAAACTGATCCCTAGCTAATCCTGCTGGGGTAGACTATTTCAGTTTAATTTTTGGGGATATAATTTTGCTTTCTTAACCAGCTGCTTCTTGGCATAAGTAATTCTGCCAACCAGCAAGTCTTATTTCTTTTTTTTTCCGTCATGCCACACACTGACTTTTAAAGGTGCACCTCCAAATGTGCTTTGCCATAAAGCTTTTGCAGAAGATTGTAATACTGCAGACGTCTGTCTCTGCAGTATATGGATTGAGCTACTTTGTTGGAATTCTTTAATTTGTTGCACATTTTAGCTTTCTGCTTCTCATACTCATGGCTTTTAGTGTCAGGACTGATGATAGATCAGCTTAAAACCTGAAGACAAGAGGAAGTTGGACCTACTAGCCTTTACCTAAATCATTGTCACACAGCTAATGACTAAAACACCACTACTATTTATTTGTTTTATTTATTGCTTTTGTTGATTGGGAATGTCCTACTGGTGTGAACATCGTGTTTTAGCTGAGGACTGGGGAGAAAAGCCCCAGAAGATAATATGCATAAATTGTATGATGAATCATTTGAGCATATAGTAATCAGAAAAAAAGATTCCTTGAGCATACAATAGTGAGAAAACAAAAATACTGACAATATGCATATGAACAGTCAGCAACACGTAGTGTATTGGGGCATCAGATTTCTACACAAGATGTGCTTTTCTGTAAGGTCACTGTTTCAGTTAACTGTTGTGGGACACTGTGGTCCCTTCAGTCGACAAGGTGAGCTTTGGTTTCTGTAATTATTGCTTTCTGTGAACTTTTGTTTGTTTTATATGTTAGTTGTCCTCTCTTCCAATACCTAAATAAAATGGGTACTGTGGAAGAATTCCTGTCTGAACTTTGAAACTGGATTCCTTCACTCTATAGAAGACCTGGACAATGCAAGTAGTTCATGATGTACAGAAATATTGAAATAATAATACTTCACAGGATCAATGATTGTATCCTGAGACTTTCTTCTAAACTTGTCTTTGATTCATCTTGTGTTAGAATGCTGTTGTGTGCAACCTACAAGCAAACTGTGCATTTCCATTTGTGTAAACTCTGAGCATCACTTTCAGAACATTCAAAAGTCAAGATTAGTGTTTCCTGCATACATCCCTTAAAGCTGATAAGGCTGCCATGCTGTTTTCACTTTTTATTTAAATTATTACACCTTAAGTATTGTCTTCTACTGGTACTCAACAGACGTTTGTTTTCCATTTCTACCCTTTACAATTTTGAAATCACGGTGCCTTAAGTCTAGAATGAAAAAATGCCTTGACTTCTAAATGGGAAGGCATTCAGTAAGATTGTGACTTTGAAATGCAACCATTTGCTGACATGCATCAGAAATTAATAGAATCTACAAGACTTCAGATATAAACTGGTTTACTGCTTAACAGCAAAGTGCAAATGTTACTGTAATAGAGGAAATATTTAACTGTTTTCAAGCTTATAGTTTGTGTGAATACTTTTATTTTACATGTCCTCATCTGAACAATTAATCCTGTTAGTTCCACTGCATGCCAGCCTTGAATTTATCTCCTTGCAAATGCACTCTGCAGTTAGCACATATTTGATCCTTCTGTCTTTATTCACTTTGTCTGTATTGTGGTATGTACTGATATGTATGCAGTTGGGAAGTGTCAGCTTACTGACATATGTAACGCCTCAGCACTGGCCCAGTAATCAAGGATCCTCAATCCTCACCACTGGCAACAGTGAGGGACGTACACACTGGGATGATGACAAGTACACACACAGTAAAGTGCAGTTTCCCATAAGAACACACAGAGACCACAGTCAGTCTGGAGCTGGTTTATCCCTCTTTCTCCAGATCCCCAGTAAGACTCCCCAATGGCAGAGCTATAAAGCTGAGATCTCAGCTGAGTGGCCAAGCCAAGACCTCCAGCACCTCTCTGTCCAGCCACTGATTTGTGTCCACACACTGTTTGAGATTTGATTTAAATACACACACACACACACACACACACACACACACACACACACACACACACACACACACACACACACACACACACACACTCAAACCTGGGAAAGGCTGGCACAGTTTTACTAGCTATGCCCCCTTTTTCCCCAGACTATAAGGTAGTTTGGACTGCCACTAGCTACTCCTTATCAGCTACTTTAAAGCCCTTAATAAAGGGTGTCCAATCTAACTGTGTAATGCTACAGTTAATACAAATGGTAGTTTGACCAAGAGCAAGGCTATTAGGAGTGGCCTGCACAGTGTCACCGAATAGATATGCAAGTTCTCTAAGAGCTTAAAATGTGTCTCACAAATATCAGCCACAATGAAAGGTTTAGATATATTTAGTAATAAATAATAAAAGAACAAAAATATTCTGTAAATAATCACAGTTACATCAGAGTTCAAAATCACAGGAAATATTTAAAACAACATTGCAGGGCAGTCTCACATAAATAAGAAAACATCTAAACTATACTTTACTATACTCCTATCTGAATCTAAGAGAAATTACTGTATCCTAGATTTGCTTACTCATAGTAAGGCAAGACAGATGTGGTGAGTGGGTTTTCCAGTTGATGTTGTCAGGTCAAAGACACACACAGAATGCACTACCTCTCTCAGGGAGTTCTTAAGTTAATATCTCAAATATTGCTGCTGGGATACTTGCAGCATGACATCACTTCTTGTTATCTGACTATCTCAGGTGAAACCCCCCCACTGCAGCTGGTAGCATTTAGCATCTGCCTGTGAAAACACATAGACCTTAAATCTTTTGGCAAATGGTGGAAGTCGTAAAATAATTTACATTCCTCCACATTTAAAGGCAATACAAAAAACTTCTAGTTCTAGACATTGTCTCCTGTTGCACTGAAACTGAATAGTTTATATACATTTCTGCTCTTTTCCAGTAAGGTACACTGTGGTTGCATCCTTAAGCTGAGTACTCTACAACATATCTCTTCAGCACACATCTGTACAAACCATCTTATATGACATAATATTCTAATACATTTGTAACGCAAGCATATGAATCACGTTGATATTCACAAATGACACATAACCATTTAAAAAATTCCAGATAGCTGTGCCGGCAGTGTTTCCCTCTGTCACACTTCTATATAAATCATATTAATATTCACAAATGACATATAATTATTTACAAAATTCCAGATAGCTAGGCTGACAGCATTTCTTTTTGTGACAACATTCATTTTCATTTCTGCCTCCATCTTCACTTTTTACTTGAACACTGCAGCTTGAGTCTTTCAAATTTAGGGGAGGGGCCTATCTCATTCACTAACTGGGGTTATTGCTACCCTAACTTGTCATTTTCCCTACCCCTTCTCTGACTTTTGCACTAAATGTCCCCTTTTTTTGTCTGGACCATTCTTCCTACTCTTTTAATTACTTAACCATCTGCTTTTAAAAACTTTTGGACTTTTTTTTCTGTCGCACATATCTTTTTAAACCCCCACCACATACTGCCTCTATCACCATTTTATTTCCACGTATATTCCCTCCTTTTATGTATTTCTTACAATGCTACATCTTAATTGCTTTCCATGTACCAAGCAAACAATGAGACATTTCTCCCCTCCCATTTTTGTCCATTTTCTGACTTTTGTCAGACACAGATGTCTCTCCTATCTTGTACTGGCTTCTGGCTCAACATCCTGCCCCTGTACAATTGACAATGGAGCCTTTCATGCCAGCCACAATATATATTTTTTTCAAGCATCTTATACTTCCTTTAAATTTCCTTGCCAAACTATCTCCTGTTGTCTGTCAGACTGTAATCAACATAACTGCTCCTAACTTGCAGTAGCACTTTTCACAGATTCAGAGTTTACAAGGCAGCACCAGTCCATGGATTATAATCACATTGACTATATTTATCCTTGTGGAATACTACCTGCATCCAGAAAGGCAAAAGGAATCAGGCATGGGATGACTTCAAAGGCGTACATCCAGATGTAAGGATTTCTTTTAAAGGAAGTAGGAGTGTCACTCAGTTTAATATAGAATGGAAGTCTATTCCAGGGATGGGGAAGTGCTGAGCAGTAAGTCTGTCCATGCAGGATGTCTCATTTGTTAATTGAGATTCGGGTAATTTGTTCAAGTGTTTGTGGAATCATGTTCTTATGTGGAGGTGTAGGAGGTCAAGGAGGGTTGGGTCCATAACAGCACGTGATGTCCTCGTTCACAAGTCACGATGAGAGTACTGTCTGTCTTGGCAGTTGCTGGTCTATAGAGCAATAATGATCTCAGTTAGGAATCTCTAAGGTCTTTCTTGCTGTATGATCTGTTTGTATAGATGCATAATAAATGTGACATTATGTTCCAAAATTGGTCTTATCGGACAGAATGTAAGGGGATGATAACTTTTTTTGATATGAACAAAACGCCTTTAGTTATTTAGTTGGTCTAAATAGAATAATTTTCAGAGTACTGTTGCTGTGTGGTGGTCAAAAGGCAGGGAGTTGTCTATGGGACTAGGGTTGGCATAATGGTTAGTGTTTACCTCACACTCACAAGGTACGGGGTTCAAGTCTAAGCTTTGGGATATTGGCTAAGCCTAAAATGACCTGCAAGGACAGCTAGCCTAGTACTTACCTATGTAGGTTGTGCGATCTCTGATGACTGTCAGCCAGGGGTAGATGAGATTTGTTTTGCAAAGGTGCCAATGCCACATGTTGCAGAAGTATAGCATTGGTGGGGCAAATGAGGCAATGTGCCGGGGGTTGTGATTGAAGATCCATTTTTTTCTCCATGCATAAACATTTGAGATAGTAGGCTGTGAGGCCACTAGGACTTAACGCTTCTAGAAGGAAGTAATGCCAGATTATAGAAATTATCTTTTTTTTTTCTTCCTCCTACCCCACGTAGAGCATGATAACATAGGCCATTAGGACGTGGACTTGGAGCACCTCGTTAGGAAAGGAGGAGTACTAGATTGGAGAAGAGACCTTTCTTTTTTATTTTGTTTGCACCACAACCTAGCTTTGTAAGACACTACAGTTGGATACCAGCACCTGCGTCAAATGAGCCAGCCTGGTGAACAAGGAGAGACCATGGAATCTGCTATTTGTTAGATGTGAAGGAGCCAAAATTGTGTGTGTGTGTGTGTGTGTGGGGGGGTGGGCTCTGTCTTGTGAACCTTCTCATTTAGCATACTAACAAAACAAACAAACAAATAAATAAAAATCACTTTCACTTCATGTGGCATATAAACTTGATGAAAAAAAAATAAAAGATTTATAACTTGGTCTGCAATCATTGCAGCATGTGAATAAAAGCAGCAATATGGTCAATAAATTGTTTGCCTTTCAGTGCAACACATAGCATGGTGTCTGAATCCTACTGTATTCATAGTGTGCATCTAGGATGCATCTACAATTTTTAATTTCTACAAGAAATTGCTGATAAGTTTTCATATACATCATCAAACCGGTTTATTACTGCATGTGCATTATTAAATCAATGGTCTGTAAATCAGCTGCCTTAATCTTCTTGTTAAGACCTCTATCCTAAAATGTAAATGCCATCATGTTTTCTCTAAATTTGAGACTGTTTTTACTTTCAAACCAGTATCATAGTATAACTTTTGCAGTACTACTGAATTATGTGCAACATACAGAAGACAGAGGTCCAGATTGAAAAACATTTGCCCAGCTTTGGAAGAGGGTAATACCAAAGTATGTCATGTGTAAAACACTGAAAGACTAGCCAAGAAAATTGCTGTTGAGAATGGGAGATGGAGAAGCACTTACCAATCCGAAGCATAGCAGTCCAGGTAACATAGGGAATGCACAGTGTACAAACAACTGAAGTACGGCCAGGCTATAACAGAATGTGAAATACAAGGGCAATAGCTGATACAGGTGTTGTGACAGGAAGGGGATACCAGGGGTAGTTAAAGTAAGCTGCAGTCACTATAATATAATTCCTGGCTTACCTTCATGACTGCTAGCATTAGAAAAGCAAGCTAGGACCAGGGGCTTGGGCTGACTGCGCGCCTGGTATGCAGGGTTTCGTATAGTAAGCATTGGTGTTGGACAAGCTGGGTGAAGAGATGGACATGATCACCTGATGCTCTCTCTCTCCTATCTGTGGAGATGAAAGTGATTTCTGATGTGGAGTAGGGACCGCTTAATGAGCTGCTACAACACAGGGAGGTCAACATTGCTGAACAAAGCCACTGGGCTGGCATTGCAAGTGCAGATCTGAGCTTGCTTGTTTGCTTGTGGCATACATAAGGTCACAATGCTTGTTTTTACACATTTGACACCCTCTTCAATTCAGGAGTGAGAAAAAGTGCTCAAGCATTCAAAAATGCCTGGCTTCTAGCATTTATGAAAGCCTGAAGTGCATGCTGTGTGTGTGGTGTGTATCCCCCAGTCATTATTCCAAATGGAAATGCCCTTGCCACGCTCCAACTTAATCCCCCATTCCACCTTGTACTGACTCATCCAACTACCTCTATTATTACTTCATCCCACCCAAAACAACCCCTCCCCTGCCAAAAACTAATTTTCTCTCTAATATCTATTGTACTACACTCTCCAATCTCAAATATACTTACCTTCTCCATGCATAATATTTTCCTAAATTTGGTGGCTTTTGCAGTTGCCCGCCCCACTGTAGATTTGATTTGGGACACTCCACCAGTCCCATCTCTTTACCACATTCTACCTAATAAACTCTTTCTACACTTGCTTTAAGTCCTTTTTAATTTAATTGCATTTTTAAACTGTGTTTGGTCTAATATTGCTACATACTCATGTGTGCTAGCTTGCACTGCATGTGAATTGTTTTTACTACTGTTTTTGCTACTTTTCTGTAAAAAAAAAAAAAAAAAAAAAAGGTAAGCTTATTTCCTACCTTTCCTGTAACTAGTGTTCCAGATAAAGACTTGCTGTATCCAGGACTGTATGTAAGCTTCTGAGCCCCCCAAGCCTTTCTGTGTTGGAGGGAAGCCTTCTAGCTTATCAGTGGGAGTGGTAAGCACTAGGTAACCTGTCTACCACATAAGGAGTGGTTCTGGCCCAGAAATTGTAGTTATTAGCCGTTTGGGCAATCTCTTCCATCTCTTTCAACTTTCTGATTTGAAAGCCTGCATTTGCACTTGTTTCTGTCCTGTAACTCGTCTAGTGCAGATACAGATTCTTAGTTTTAGCACTTAAAATTGAGTATTCATGCTCAGCACTTGTTCAGAACTTGTAAGCACTAAATAAGCTACTAATTACTATAGCACTCAATCTTCCTCATTACCTAGAGGAAAACAGTTTTTGTACTTACTTTTCTCACTTGCTTAGAGAAAAACAGCTCTTGTACTCACTTTCCTCACTTATCTAGAGGAAAATAGTTTTTTATTCAGGCATGTCCAAGGGTCAGCTCCCAGTGTTCTCTCCTGTCTATCTGATGAATCTGGGTATCTTGAGGCATTGTAGAAATTGCCTCATGTACACAGACAACCCTCTCCTCTTACCACCCAACACTACAACCTGTGAGAGATGCACTTATCTAGCCAAACTGGAGGTAAAGCTCTCTCTCCAACCAAGACTGAACTTGACAGTCATGAGGAGAAGGTAAACATTTGCACCACACCACACTCATCACATAGTCTCACTAAATCTACATCATCAAAATCCACACATAGTAACGCAAAAACATTCGTGGAGGCTCTCAATAATAATCTGTCTAAGCAACAGAGACCTCCAGAGCAAAAACTGAAGCAACCTCCATCCCCCAACACAACCCAAATGACACATAGCTCACAGACTCAGTGTGCCACTCAACCACAGCCAATAAGGCAAAACAACGTACCCAACACACTAGTCATAGGTGACTCTATAATCAGGCACACTGATGTCTCACTCACCACGCTAAACAAGGAGAAGGTTACTGTCAGCTGCCTGTCGGGTGCCAGGACCCGCCACATAACCCACGCACTCAGGTCACTCCACAGCAAGTACAGATATGACTCTGTCATTGTCCATGTTGGTGTGAATGACCTGAGACATACCTCCCTGTACTACATGAAAAGAGACATGGAAGAGCTCTCTGATCTTGTAGCCCAGGCAGATATGACCCTAGCCCTGAGTAGCATTCTGCCATTGCCCAGAATGATAACGCAGTATAAGGACAAAATGATTGACTTCAACAATTGGCTAAGCTTCTGGTGTCATTCTATGGTGATCCAGTATCCGTCTGCTTGGGATGACATGGTCGACAGACCACGATGCTTTGCCATAGATGGCCTGCACCTGTCGCCCCTGAGATTCTGGATACTGGCTAAGGCTCTTGCTGCCCTATAGTGCCTGTTTTAGGCAACGTTCAAATAACAAATTCACTACCGTAACAGGAACAGGCAAGCAAAAACTGAGGGTAATGCTACTCAATGCTAGAAGTCTAATTCTCAAAATGCACTCACTCGAGGCACTCCTTAAAATGGAGAACATCGATATCTGTGCAGTGACTGAGACCTGGTTGAAGGCTCCAGAGAGTACCCCTGCACTACCAGGCTATAACTCATACCACACTTTTTGGCCATGTAACCTGGACCGAAACACCAAAGGCGGAGGTGTGTCCATATTCATTAAGGATATCCACACCTCCAGGCTAGATGCTCAGCATAATGCATCCAAGGTTATCCAAGTGCAACTAACTCTGGGCAAAACTGCAATCCAAATTGTAGCTTACTACAGATCCTCCACCATGCCCCAGGATTCCCACTCCTCTTTTCTTGATGTACTGGAAAATATTAGGGTTCAACCAAACACCCTAATAATGGGCGACTTCAACTACCCCACCATTAACTGGGAAAACTACTCGTGTACCAACTCCTTAGCTCAACGCTTTCTGGAATTCATAAACTCCAATGCTCCTGATCAACTTATCCACACCCCCACCAGGAGCAACAATATCCTAGACCTAGTCATTACCAACATGAGTGACCGGTGTTCCACACCTGAAGTCAACTCCTCGTTGGTCCGATCTGACCATAAGCTAATCACCCTTGATATCCACATCCCGCCCCCACCCCCCATTAAGGAAACCATGGTAAAAAATTTCTCCAAAGCCAACTTCATGCTTAAGACAGAAGTGGTGAACTTCCTGACACCCATGCAGATGGACAATACAGTTACGACTGCTGAATGCTACACAAATGCACTCTATAAGCACTTACACAAGTGCATGGATCATGCTATCCCAAACAGAACCAAGATGCTGTCCTCCAAAAAAAGGAAGCCAATCTGGTGGTCCCCTGCCATAAACAAACTGTACAACAGAAGGAAGAAACTGTTGCAAAAGAGAGTAAAATCCCATGAGTGGAGGAGCTCCCTGGTCAGCCTCAGTAAGAAGCTGAGATCCCTTATAAGATCCTCCAAAGCTAGCTACGAAAACAAAATTGCCACTAATTCTAAGGACAACTACAACGCATTCTATAGCTATGTCAAGAATCTCTATGGCAACACCCAGATCTGCACTGAGTTACAGCACAAAGGCACGAAAATTACAGAACCAACTGATATTGCCAACATCCTGGCAGATAGGTTCAGTGCTAACTTTACCCCCCTCTCATTCCCTAAAGGGCCCATATCTATACAGGAAAAATGCAGAGTTCCTGTAATCACAACTATGCAGGTAAAAGCTGCACTCTCTAAAGCCAAAAACACAGCATCCATGGGAATGGACAACATTCCAGGCTGCGTTTTACACGAACTTCAGAACGAACTGGCTCCTCACTTAAGCACCATGTTCAATAATAGCCTTGCATCAGGCTTTGTGCCCACTGAATGGTGCACAGCAACAGTTATCCCACTCCACAAAGGGGGAGCCACTACTGATCCTTGGAACTATCGACCTATTAGCCTGACGAGCCTGGTCTACAAGTTCATGGAACGTATCATCATGGAACTCATAAACAAAGACATTGGTAACCTCCAAACTCTAGATCCCACCCAGTTCGAGTTTGTGAAAGGGAGATCATGCCTCCTGAACCTGATTGACTTCTTTGAGATAGTCACCAAAGCCGCAGATGAGGGTAAGGTGGTTCACACAGCCTATCTTGACCTCGCCAAGGCTTTCAACACCATCCCCCATTCTGGAATTATAGCTAAACTCACTAAACTAGGTATAAATCCCTACGCCACAAGATGGGTTGCCAACTGGCTCACTGATGGAACCCACACTGTAAAAGTTGCAGACTTCAAATATGACCTCAAAGCAGTGACAAGTGGAGTACCACAGGGTTCTCTACTTCTTTGAAGTACAGGCTAACACAGAAGGCCTCTGGCTAATGAAGTTCGCAGGTGACTGCAAACTAGGAGCCATAGTCAAGTCCCCAAATGATGTGGACATCCTACAGAAGGGCCTTTCTGAGACAGATGCCTGGTGTCAGAGCCATGGCCTCAAGCTCAATGCCAAAAAGTGCAATGTCATTCCCTTTGGTAAAAACTCTGTACCCATGAACTACTACATTGGCAGCAATCTACTTAACACCGAATGTGCGATAAGAGACCTTGGGACCCAGGTGGACAGTAGTCTCTCCTTTGATAGTCACATTGCCACAGTAGTCAGGAAGTCCTTCTACGTGGCACACCACATCATAAAAGGGTTCTCATCCAGGGAAAAAAGAGGTCATCGTTCCCCTCTACTCGACACTCATTAGACCCATTATAGAGTACAATGCCCCTTTTGGAATGTACCTCACAAGACATCTGCAGCAGCTGGAAAGGCCACAGAAGTACCTCAGAAAGAGGATTACTGGCCTCAAACAAATGCCGTACACTGACCGCCTCAAAAAAATCCAGCTTTACTCCGTAGCATATCGTCTACTCCGAGGTGATCTCTGCCTAACATATAAAGCTATGTCAAACCCAGAGCTGTTGGACATGCTACACCTAAAGAAATCCCAATCCTTCCGAGCTACATGCTCTAGGGACCTAAACCTTGTTACCACAATAAACAGGACATGCTGGAGGGATAGATTCCTGTCCCAGAGACTTCCCATACTATAGAACAGGCTACCCATCTGTGTCAAGCAAAGTTCTTCATTAGCACTCTTCTAGAAAAATCTTGATGAGTGGATGGGAAATAGGAAATACACCCAGGGGATCACTTCTGTGTCTCTGCTCGACAGAGTCACAGGAAAATAACTTTCTTGGGTGGCATAAGCCAGGGAACCTTTTTGGCTAGGCTTACATAGGCCCTTGAGCCGATCACCTAGTACCTACCTATGAACCTATAATAATGGCTAATAGCTAGATATTTTGAAATGTTAAACCTACAATTGAGTTTATAACAAAAATATTCACTCTATGTAAATGTTGAAATTTCTGTATTGAATTATGTCTTTTCATTTTTGTAACATTGTGACAAGCCAATTGCAAATATCATGGAGCTTATCTGTAAATTTTTAATTAGCTGTATGAACTATGCCCTTTTGTAGCATGTGAAATGTAACTTGCAATTATTGTGGAGCTTTTCTCCCTGGGCCTCCACTGAAAATGGGCTCTTCTTGGCCCAGTGGATTTCCCCGGTCATCAAACTTAAATAAATTACTGACATCCTGTATGTGATTTGTTTCTTTGCTTTGTACTCCTTGATAGGCTCCGACTCTAATGACTTAGAAATGGGTAAAGCAGGGAATCAGAATGAACAAGTGAAAGAATTTCTGTTATAAAGAGAGAGCAAGAGAGGCTGAATAGTTAAAAAGGTAAATAAGAAAATGGGAAGCATTGCATGGTTTGGGTATAAATAAACTAACAGCCATTAGTTTGGGAAAGCAGATTTTTGCCAAAGCTCAGAATGACTGAAGATAGATACTAGATCAAGGCAGCTGCATTCAAACTGGTTTGGGATTAAGTTAACCAGTTAGCTAAAGTGGAGTTTATGAAAACTTCCCTTAAACCTCCCTCATACTCATGAACATTATTCTGTGTATTGTTCCCCCAAATTCCATGTTTTTGTATGTAATTTGCTCCTTTCCTTGTCTGAAGATCCCACTTCCATTTATTTTATCACTTTAACAATATTCACTACTTCAATTACAGTTCAGTTAGATATCGATTTCCATTTTCTAAATTGCTTTTTGTTGGCAGCCAATAGTGGTCCAGTTCAAAAGAATAATTTCCTTAAAGTAATTTGTTCCCTTAATGTTTCTGACAGAATATTGTGTAGGGATGTTTTAAAATCAGCCAGCTAATTACACTGCCAAAATAACATGTTCCCATATATCTCATTCTTCCCCATCACACTTCCAACATTTGCTATCTGCTTGAGGAAAACACCTTCAAATTCTTCCAGGAGTGTGGAATACCTGTGCAAACACATCTAAGCAACAATTCTAAACATTCTGGAGTTTGTTGCATACTTGAAAGCCATACATATGTCCTTCCATTGTTCCCTTGTAAATTGCTTTTCCAGGATGTCTTCCCAATCTTTTCTAATCTTCTCTGACTTTTATAGCTATCCTGCAGCAACTTATATGCCCTACTAAGTGTATCCCCTTTTAAAATTAGCTTCTGTTCAAGAATCAACTAAGACCTCCACAAGAGTTGGTCTTTCACTGACTTCCCACCCTTTCTCTTTGCCTAAACTGTGATTAATCCTTGTTAGGAAAGGCAATCTCTAACCTGCCGTCCAAACTTCTGCTTGGCCTTATCCCACTCTTAATATCTTTCCTTCTGTAGTTATTTGCTCCCAACAGCATGGCTCCTTTGCTAGTTTTTTAAAAACATTTTCACTACTAGTATCTTACTATCCATATCCATAAACAAGTGCTTCCAGTTTCTCAGTTTTTGTATTATCTTGTCTCTTCCCATATATCCGTAGTTACCATGACAGAATCCTTTCTAATCCATACACTTAAATATGTCACCGTGCTGTACTCCAATAACTATTGGTATTGCTCAATTAACTTCTGTGGGTACATGCGAATGGCCAGAGTCGTGATGGCTGTCAAACAGGGGTGCAAAAACATTGCTTAGAGAATGAGAGTCATGAGTTCTATATTTAAAAAGAAAATCAGTAAAGAAAAAGAAAGACTTTCAAGTCCAGCTTCAAGAAGGATTTGAGAAAGTAACAGTAATACAGGCCAAAATGTACTCCAAAATGAAAATTTAGTTGAGTGCTTTCATTCACTTGTATTGTTTCTACTATATATCCTGTTTGGCTTTGATTTTGAATGGAAGTTTTGTGTCTGATAATAAAGCTTTAGGCAGGAAATTAGCTATGCAGATGTCTGCAAGGAGCAGTTTCATTTTACAAGCTTGCTGTCTGCAGTGGATATAAAAAGTTTACACACCCCTGTTAAAATGCCTGGTTTTTATAATATAAAAAAATAAGACCGCAATAAATCATTTCAAAGTTTTTCCCACTTTTAATGTGACCTATAAACCTGTACAGTTCAATTGAAAAACAAACAAATCTGTTAGGGAAAAATATAAAAAATAAAAAACGTACAATACGCTGGTTCCATAAGTGTGCACAGCCTTAAACTAACACCTTGTTTTGTGTGCAGAGCCTTAAATGAATACTTTGTTGAAGCACCATTTGATTTAATTACAGCATTCAGTCTTCTTGGGTAGGAGTCTATCAGCATGGCGCATCGTGAATTGGCAATATTTGACCACTCTTCCTTGAAAAAGCGCTCCAAATCTGTCAGATTGCAATGGCATCTCATATGCACAGCCCTCTTCAGGTCACCCCACAGATTTTCTATTGGCTTTAGGTCTGGGCTCTAGCTGGGCCATTCCAAAATTTTAATTTTCTTCTGGTGAAGCCATTCTTTTGTTGATTTGGATGTTTGCTTGGGGGTCATTGTTATGTGAAAGGTGAAATTCCTTTTCATCTTCTGCTTTCTAGCAGACGCCTGAAGGTTTTGGGCCAAAAGTGACTGGTATTTGGAACTGTTCATAATTCCCTCCACCTTGACTAAAGCCTCAATTCCAGATGCAGAAAAGCAACCCCAAAGCATACTGCCACCACCATGCTTCACTGTGGGGATGGTGTTCTTTTGGTGATGCAAAGTGTTGTTTTTGCGCAAAACATACCTTTTGGAATTGTGGCCAGAAAGTTCAACCTTGGTCTCATCAGACCATAACACATTTTCGCACATGCTTTTGTGAGACTTGATGTATTGTTTTGCAAATTTTAGCCAAGCCTGGATGTTTTTCTGTGTAAGAAAAGGCTTCCGTCTTGCAACCCTACCCCATAGTCCAGACATATGGAGAATACGGGAGATTGTCACATGTAGTACACAACCAGTACTTGACAGAAATTCCTGCAGCTCCTTCAGTGTTGCTATAGGTCTCTTGGCAGCCTCCCTGACCACTTTTCATCTTGTCTTTTCATCAATTTTGGAGGGATGTCCAGTTCTTTGCAACATCACTGTCCTCCCATATTTTCTCCAGTTTTTGATGACCATCTAAACTGTGTTCCATGGTATATCCAATGCTGTGGAATTTTTTTTTTTACCCTTCTCCTGACTGACACCTTTCAACAGTGAGATCATGCTGATGCTTTGTAAGCACTCTGCGAACTATGGCTTTTGCTGTAGCAGGCAACTGAGTAAATGTCAGGAAAATCCTACTAGGACAGCTTAACTTTATTTGGGGTTAATCAGAATTTCTTTAATTGATAGCAAGTTTGTACCAAGAAGACAGAATGCAGTAATTAAATCAAAAGGTGCTTCAACAAAGTATTGGTTTAAGGGTGTGCACACACAACAAAGTATTCATTTAAGGGTGTGCACACTTATGCAATCAGAGTATTGTAGGTTTTTTATTTTTTACATTTTTCCCCCCTAAGAAATTTGCTTGTTTTTCAATTGAATTGTATAGGTTATTGGTCACACTCAAGTCTTTTCGGCTTTTCCCGGTTAGTGGTCGCCACAGCGGAACTCTGGCCCGCTAATGATTGGCAGTTGATTTTTATGGTGCCGAGTTGCCAGCCCGACGCCCAACCTTCAGCAAAGGCACGACCATTCACTCATGTCTTTCGGAGGCCACTCAACTGCGGGGAGGACATGCAGACTCCACACAGAAGGCACTCCAGCTGAGAATCGAATAGGGGAACCTCTTGCTGTGAGGCAACAACGCTACCACTGTACCACCGCGGCTATAGGTTATTGGTCACACTAAAGGTGAAAAAAGTTTTGAAATGATTTATTGTGGTCTCATTTTTTTATATAACAAAAAACTGGCAGTTTAACAGGGGTGTGTAAACCTTTTATATCCACTGCAGCTCCTAAAAAGAGAAGCATGTTTTTTGCAACTTTTAATTTTTTTCTTCTGAAAAATAAATACGTTTTCTTTAGTTATCTCAGGCAACTTTTCTACATTTTACTGCAAGAGAACTGCAAGTGTCACAGAGCCTGTCACACTGACTTTAATGAGGTAAGGTGAGTTTCTTCAAAACAAAATTTAAGTCCTAATCTGAAACATTTTATTCAATGATTAAGGTGTTTTCTGTGGAATTCATAAATTTGTAGAAGCTAAAATAGATTGAGCCAGCAGCCTGGGCTAGTATCACCTGACTGGGACAAGCAGAGCCACTCAATTGTGTTTTGTTGACTGCATCAAGTGCAAATAATGAGTCTGGTAAAGGTATGGGGTCAACCATTTCTCTTCTGGTTCCCTCTTCCAGAATCTAATTAAATTCCCTGTGATGGACTGGAAATGTTAAAAATTCATACTAGGATTAATTCTTCCATATGGGCTATTTTTGCATCAGAAAAACTAAAAACCAGGAAACTGTAAGCAGAATTTGGGAAGTTCCTCGCTGAAAATGTTAATTGAGTTGATGGTACCAGTATGTCTCTATTAAGCAGAAAGTATCTACAGTACTTGGTGGTTATCGAAACTGAAGTCTGTAAAGCTCCAGAGAAACGTGGCTGTGATAGAGTTGATACAGCATAGGCAAGCATCGTTGCCTTTGAAGAATGATGTTGCTGTCCCTGGCAAACTTCTTCTTATTTTTTTTCCAGTAAACATCTTTATTAAATTATCACGTATTACATAGGCAATCTTACATTTATATAAATGAAACACAAACAGCATTGACACCACTTTAATTGCAAACATAATACATCACAGACATTATTGAAACAACTGTAGTTGCAAACATTATACATCACTTATCTATCCAGTCATTGTTAGTTAAGCATTACATGGCTCATTCAAATCCTGCCTCTTATACCTTGTTCCTTCTCTGCATATATTTTTCCCACAATTCCCATTTTTATATATAGTTTGCTCCATCCCTTTTCTAAAGTTCCCAGTTCCAATTGTTTTATCTCTGTTACTATATTCACTACTTATAGTAAAGTTGCTCTAGACTTTGATTTCCATTTTCTAGTAGTTTTTTTTTTTTTTTTTGGCTGACACTATAATTAGAATCAACAAGGCTTTACTATATCAAGGCAGTTCCCGTTCTGTACCATAGCTCAAATAAAAATCATCTCCCCAGTTGATCCATTGTGCTCACCCAGCATCTCCAACAGAGTGGTTCACAGGGAATCCACAAAGTCTGCCAGATCACTACAATCCCAAAAAATATGTTCCCAGCCACCCCTTTCTTGCCCATCACATCTCCAAAATTTGCTATCCACCGGTGGAAAAATTCTTTGGAGTGTACTTGAGGTGTAAAAATGCCTATGTAAACACTTCAGATTAAGATCCTAAATCTTCTAGACTTTGTTGCATATTTGGGAGATATACATATATCCCCCCATTGTCTCTTTGTGAAATGCATATCCACTCTTTCTTCCCAATCCTTTCTAAGCTCCTCTGATTGATTCTTATAATTATCATGCAGTATTTTATATGCTTTACTAATTATTCCTTTTTTAATGGCAGCTTCTGTTCTAGATTCTGTTAAAAACTCTACCAGTGCTGGTCTTTCTTTTAGGACCCCCCTATTTCTTTGCCTTTGTCTATACTCTGATATCCATCCTTGATAGAGAAGGCAATCTCTAACCTGTAGTCCAAATAAATTCTTGGCCTCTTCCCATTCTATTACCTTTCCCTTTCTAGTTATTTGCTCCCAATACCTTGGTTCCTTTGCCAGTTTTCTCCAATAAATTCCAGCCCTCTCTTGCCTGTTATCTGTATCCCTAACCACAGTCATCCCTATTGTCAGAATCTCTTTTCTCCATTTTAATGCTGGTTTAGTTCTTAGAATGCTCCCTGCTGTTTTATGAATATAATACTCTGTATGATTGTTGTTCTCCTTAAGAGTCTACATCCAAAATCCCAGTCTCTCCTTATTTCTTGAGCATCCCTTCTATATCATCATCATTCCTTTCCACTTTAGTTTTTTGCTTATGCTATGCATAAGAGCTTTAACTGTGTTGGTCTAGAATACCCCCATTCAAATTGGGTAATCCTAGTCTGCCTTGTTCTTTCTACTGGAAGAATCAGCTGATCCCTCTTGACCCTTGCTGTCTTCCCTTCCCAGATAAAATCCTTCAACTCTTTAATTGCTATCCTCTCCTATGCTTGATAAAAATATGCCTGACCTGTGTTTAAGAGTAAAGGGACTAAAAACATTTTAATTGCTTGTATCTTAGGACCCATATCCATATAATAAAGCTTCTGGTTTCTCAAATGTTGTATTATCTTCTGTTTAGTCTCTTCCATCATATCCTTAGCTGCTGCAGCAGAGTCCTTTCTAATCCATACTCTTAAATACTTCATTTTATCTTGTCGCCATAAATATGGATATTGTTGACCAAGTCATGAGTGGTACATCATTTACTGCTATTGTCTTTGTTTTTAGCTTCATTAAGTTTGTATCCCAAGAAGATTTGAAAATGTCTTAAAATGTTCCACAACACTGTAATGTCTCTTTCTGGTTTTGTCATGTATAAAATAATATCATCTGCAAATAGAGCCAGCTTTTTCTGGCTACCATACCAATTATATCTTTGAATTTCTAAGTCCCTTATTTTCTTTGTCAATGATTCTAAATACAGTGCAAGCAACAAAGGGGAATGCGGACAACCCTGCCTAGTTCCCCTACTCAAGCAGAAGTTATCAGGGAGGACTCCACCCACTTCAATTTTCACCTCCGAACCCTCATATATACTCTTAATCAACCTTATAATTGTATCAGAGAGAGCAAAAGATTCCATTACCCTGTTCATGAAGTGCCAGTCTAGTCTATTAAATGATTTTGTTCCATCAAGACCCACCAATAACAATGGTATTTTCTTATATTCTGCTTCCCTCTGGATCATCAATGTTCTATTTGTTAGATTTTATGAATATAAATCTGAAATTAATTATGCTGTAAATATGCTGAAAGAAAAGGCTTGCTTAAATGCAGAAACAAAGTTTAAGTAATATGTGATCAGCAGTCATACTAAATGACCGTGGCTTGGAAAAGGAATCTGCTGAATGGACATTTTTCCCTTACAGACTCAAAACAGGATGTATGCAAGAGCAAAAATACAAAATCTGCTTTTAAAGAATGGACATTATTCCCTTACAGACTCAAAACAGGATGTATGCAAGAACAAAAATGCAAAATCTGCTTTTAAAGAACAATGACATGTTATTCTGCATGGAAAAACAGGATGGCACAAGAACAGATTTTTTTTTATACAAAGATCCAAATAAAATACAGGATGTTCACACTGTCAGAAAAGCTGATCTCTGACAATGTGTTTTCTCAAAAATATGTTTTTCTTCATAAAAAACAGGATATGCTTATCAGCATTGGTACAAGAACATATGGTCATATACACAGATCCAAATAGAATACAGACAATGTGTTTCCTCAAAAATATGTTTTTCTACATGGACATTAGGACACTGTTACAGGATATTCACACTGTCAGAAAAGCTGGTCTCTTACAAGACATTGTTAAACAAGGAAGCTTAGTATTGTTTCTACAGGACTAAAACTGTATATAAAGAGCTGTATAAATCCAGCTAGGTTAGAGGGGTATGGTAGGAACACATTTGGTGTTCTGAGGTAAATGTTACATCTCTCACATCATCTGTACTATATGAGAAGTAAAGTTGGAACAGTACTTTTAAGCTGTAACGTTTGTCCAGTTTGGTTTATTATAAAAGTTATTGGTTACTGCTCTTAAAGTCAGATGCTGTATCAGTGTATATTCTGCAAGTTTCTGTATGCAACAGACTGTGAATGCAATTATAACCAGACTTTGATTCCAGCCAGCAAGACTGAGTGTCTTAAGAACACCACAAATCCATCACACCAAGCAAGTAAGCACGTAAATCTCAAAATATTTTTTCAATGGCGAGGCAGCTGAGTGACTAGCTCCATATAATTTTTCAATGGCAAGCTAGTCTGCATTTGAACCTACAATCTGCATTCAAACACAGGAGGAGTGATGGTAAGCCCTGCAGAGGGTCACTTCAGTCAAATTGCAGTAACTAACATTTGTATGTATGTTTAAATCCTAAACAGAAGTATTCCAGTTTATGCAGCTTGCAGTAGTAAAGTTTTTTTAGACGTCTACAATCCGGAGTGAGACTAGTTCAAGAAATTCCCAGTGCCATAAATTCTTCAAGAAAAGGGGGATATCCACTAGCCCATCAGTCCACTGCCTGTTGTGCTTTCCCAGCTTCTCAAGTGACTTTGAAAAATTTCCAGCCATCTGCAACAACAGCCTGATCACCTGTTTTCTTGCTCACTGGTAAGACTTTTTTCTACGTCACATTTTTTAGTATGGTTGCTATTCGACAGTATGGATATTTTCATGCATAATTTAAGCAAGTGTAAAAAATTGCTATGTTGGTATACACAGCGCATTAGTAAATGTAAAACCTTGTTAGGGCAGGTTGATAGTAAGGCATTATGCAAATGTATTGCAATATTTGACTGGTATCTCAAAGGAAACCATGTGAAATATGACAAAAGTTTAGTGTGTGCTTCAACAAAAACTGCATTTTGTGTATTATGCCATAAAATAATATTGCATCATATTGCTAAAAAAATAGACTGTAAATACAGATCTGAAGAATTAACTAAGGGTAAAGTGTTTCCATTACATTCTGATGTTGAACAGTTATGTCCTGTCACCACATTTGAGTCAAATCAGTTACTGATAAAACCCTTAGTACATTTTGTTACAAAGGAATGTAGTAAACTTCTAAAAGACAGACACAATGAGTTCAGGAAGCTTAGACAAGTTATATACACATCTTTTCAAAAGTGCATAGGAGTTTCAAATTCAGCAGAACAGCTTACTAAAGAATGTCAGAAAGACCATACAACATTCCAGGAAATTCAACAGCAGTTGCAGGATAAAGGAAATAAATTAGCTGAACTGACAGAGACTGGGAATTTCCTACATACACAGTTAATCTGTGCAAAAGAAATATATTTTATAATATGTTTGTTTTGAAAATGGTTAAACATACATGGTAGGATGGTAGGATCTGATGTCTGGACAAATCATTCTTAAATGTTTTACTTTCATTCAGTTAAAGCAAGACATCTATCAGTACTACAGTAAAGTAAAGCATATGACTGCTATTCATTAGCATAGTCAAAAGGTAAACAAAACTGTTCTAATATATAAATTAAATAAAAATAGATGAGTAAAAATTTAAAGTCACAAGACATGACATGCTTGTATAAAGATATACAGATACAAGACAGACATGCATGTGTGTTCTTTTCATCTAGAGTACATCTGTTACAATACACAAGAATAACAGGCAGACAACAGCAAATATAAATAATTTAAATATAAATGTGTTGGTTAAACTAATATCTATTTTGTTTTTTACAATTTGTTTATAATTATATAGTAACACCAAACAGTTAAAGTTCTGAATTTTAAAAAGAAAATCACAGATGGTATTATTCAAACAGTTTTTGTAAAATTAATGGCAGGACAGAATAGTTAAATAGATAAATAAATAAAAAATACTGAAATCCATGTAAGGTAATTGTAAAATGATGTCTATTTATGTTGTATAAATGCATAGTTATGCAAATCACAATCACATTAAAGGAAAAATGCCAAAATAATTAACTATAGTTTACAGAATATAAAATGTGAGCTCAGACCTTCCTAGACTGAATGAATAGTTACAGGAAATGCTGGAAAGGCAAGATAAACAACAAGACTGATTACCAGGCAAGTAGCTTGAGTTTTTTCTAAAGCATCATTGTTATTAAAAAAGACTTGTTAAAATGTTTACAAGCAACACTATTTGGTAATTGTAATAAAATGTCACAATTGTGCATAGATGTCACTTATAATCTGTTTGCAAGTAAATGTTAAAAGGACAAAAAAGAAAAAAACCTCAGTTGCATCAAGTACAGCCAGCAAATGGGCTATAGTATATATACAGTTCAAATCAATTGTGCAGGATGGTGTAAATACCTACTAGAGGTAATATACAGTGAAAGCTTTATTTAGTAACCTAATAAAATAAATATATAACCATAGTGTTAGGCTGACATACATTCTATTCTCACAGCATAGGGGAGGTAAACAGTGCTGAAGTACTACAGGGGGAGGGGTTCTATCTCAGTTTTACACTGACTGTATAAGAGGGAGGGGCACTTTCTCAGTTTTACACTGACTGTATAAGCAGTACTGCACAAGGGTCTAAAATAAAGCTACAGAAAAAAATAAACAAGCTAAAGGAAAAAATATCTCATTCCTTCTTGACAATACTCTTTTAGGGAGAGGGAAAAACAGGTATTAGTGTATTAGAAATACTGGTAAACTGGATTAAACCTGACAGGATAAGATATTTTACAAGTTGTTAATAGCTATCATAATGGTTATTATTGTATTGTTTAGTATTAAATTGTATTTACAACCTGTTAAACTGTAAAGCTATACAAGAGATAGTTTAAAAAACAAGAGATGATTGAAAATTGCTTTATTAAAGCTATACAAGAGAGAATAAAGATATGCAAAATGCATAAATGTTTCTAAGAATGGTCACTATTTTTATATGTTTTTGGCAAAACAATGTTGGTATAAAAAAGCATCAATGACAATGTTGGTATAAAAAAGCATCAATATTTTAATTGCTGAGTATGTAGTTTAAAATAACAGGACATATGGATATGGTATCAATTCCACTAGATATTTCTAAAGAGACAAACATTTTCCAAGATTTTGCTTAATATTAATGTTATTAAATTTGTAAGATTAGACTAAATGTACTTTATAGTCATTGTATGCAGAAGAATTCAGTACAAATGATAGTCTTTGTATGTACAAATGCAGAAGAATTCAGTACAAATTAAATGAATGTCTAGTAATAAATATGTGTGAAAAAACAAGTTTTAAAAAAATGGGTCCAGTATACCTAGTAAATTGAAATGCATAAATAGCAAACAATCTGTGTAAATACATACTGATCAGGATACATTGTAATCCGTATTCAACCAAGATGTTAATGGGCAGTTCAAAGACATGACCACAATGTTATGATTAAAATGACATTGAAATTGTGTGTTTTCAGTAGTGTATAAATGCTTGCAGTAGCACATAGTTATTGTCTCTTATAGTTAATTTAACAGCTGCAAAGAGTTAATGAAACAGTTCTAAGTCATAAATTAAATTCTGTGATTGCAAAAGAATAAATTGATCAAGTTAAACTAAAGCAGACACAGCTCATAACTGATAAAATATTTTCACAGAATGGTCTGCAAAAGAAAAAGTTGTTAAATACATTCAGTTTTGGTAGTAATACTTTAATATCATTGTATTAACTATGTAAAATTGCATTTTGATTTGTTGTATCAAACTAAAGGTTTGTTTCTTGTGTTTTCTATATAAAATGTTTTGAGTATGTTTAAAAACAGAGGGAATTGTTAGATTTTATGAATATAAATCTGAAATTAATTATGTTGTAAATATGCTGAAAGAAAAGGCTTGCTTAAATGCAGAAACAAAGTTTAAGTAATATGTGATCAGCAGTCATACTAAATGACCATGGCTTGGAAAAGGAATCTGCTGAATGGACATTTTTCCGTTACAGACTCAGAACAGGATGTATGCAAGAGCAAAAATACAAAATCTGCTTTTAAAGAATGGACATTATTCCCTTACAGACTCAAAACAGGATGCATGCAAGAACAAAAATGCAAAATCTGCTTTTAAAGAACAATGACATGTTATTCTGCATGGAAAAACAGGATGGCACAAGAACAGATTTTTTTTTATACAAAGATCCAAATAAAATACAGGATGGTTCACACTGTCAGAAAAGCTGATCTCTGACAATGTGTTTTCTCAAAAATATGTTTTTCTTCATAAAAAACAGGATATGCTTATCAGCATTGGTACAAGAACATATGGTCATATACACAGATCCAAATAGAATACAGACAATGTGTTTCCTCAAAAATATGTTTTTCTACATGGACATTAGGACACTGTTACAGGATATTCACACTGTCAGAAAAGCTGGTCTCTTACAAGACATTGTTAAACAAGGAAGCTTAGTATTGTTTCTACAGGACTAAAACTGTATATAAAGAGCTGTATAAATCCAGCTAGGTTAGAGGGGTATGGTAGGAATACATTTGGTGTTCTGAGGTAAATGTTATATCTCTCACATCATCTGTACTATATGAGAAGTAAAGTTGGAACAGTACTTTTAAGCTGTAACGTTTGTCCAGTTTGGTTTATTATAAAAGTTATTGGTCACTGCTCTTAAAGTCAGATGCTGTATCAGTGTATATTCTGCAAGTTTCTGTATGCAACAGACTGTGAATGCAATTATAACCAGACTTTGATTCCAGCCAGCAAGACTGAGTGTCTTAAGAACACCTCAAATCCATCACACCAAGCAAGTAAGCACGTAAAGATCAAAATATTTTTTCACTATTAATATTGTCAAATGTTTGCCTCCCCTCCACAAAACAACACTGATCATATCTATCACATTTGGTATAATTTTTGCCATTGTTTAGCCATTATAGACACAAATACTTTATAATCATGGTTTTCTATTGAAATAGGCCTTTATGAAGGTGGATCCGATGGATCTTTACCTTCTTTAGGTATTATATTTACCACCACCTTCTTCCAGGATGCTGGTACTTGTCCTCTTAAAATACTGTTAAACAGAACCTTCAAGTTTTTTTCCTTCATAGCTTACAAACTTCCACAGGAATACCATCTATTCCTGGTGACTTTTCTGTAGATTGGTTATACATAACCATTTTTATCTCATCTCTTCTTATCCTAACTGTTGGTAATTGAGCATCATCTACCTCTAACCTTGGCATGTTTAATTCTTCCATAAACATTTCCATTTGTGCCATTTCCTGATTTCCATGTTTCTCCGCTTTATATAAACTTTCATAAAATTTTTGAAATATTTCTAATATTTCTACTGGATCTCTTGTTGTTATAGGCTCCCTAAGCTTGGTAACAGCTTTTTCCACTTTCTGTTGCCCGAGTTGTTGTACTAACAGTTTTTCTGCTTTAGAATTATATAAAAAAAAAAACAATTGCTTAGCAGCAGTCTTTCTAAACTCCTGCATATTATTGAGGTCTTATTTTCTGCTTAGTATTCTGCAGGTGCTCCTTTTCTTGTTCTGAGAGATTCCTGCTATTTTAAAATATTTTAACATTTGTCATTCCCTCTAAATAATTCTTGTTACTTCTTATCCATATCTCCCTTATCTTTATTTTCACCCTAGTTTTAAACTCCACTTTAATTTTATCTCACTCCCTAGCTATATTTTTAGAAGAAATTTCTATCTTCTCTAGTAGCTCCTGAATTAATTCCAAAACCCCATCCTTAAATTCCTCTCTTTTCAGCCGATAGGTGGAAAAACTCCAGTGTCTCATTTTTTATTTCATTACCTAGGATTTTTATTTTTGTTATTATTGAAGTATAATCTGAAAGATGACCTTGGTGGTGCAGCAGTTAGCGTTGTCACCTCACAGCAAGAGGTTCTTCAGTTCGATTCTCATCTGGAGCTCCTTCTGTGTGGAGTCTGCATGTCTTCTCTGTGGTCGAGTGAGTTTTACAGACATGCAGGTAGGGGTGTGTGTGTGTATGTGTGCGCTTTCTATGAAGGATGGGTGCTGTAGACACCATAAAAATGCCACTGCCAATCTGTCTGCAGACCGTTGATCCGCTCTAGCGATCCCTAACTGGGAAAGGCCAAAAGACATTGCTGTTGGCACATGATCTGAAATAGTTATTGAGTGCTTTTCAAGACCTTCAATTAAATGTACATGCTCCTGTGCGATATAAAGTCTATCTAGCTTAGCCCAGTTTTTGTATCTTGGAGAATAATACGTAAATTCACTCCAAACTCCTAGTACTGAATTCACATCTTCCATGCCAAGAATTTTCATAAAATTCTTTAAACATCTTCCCTCCTTTGTTATATTTTCCCTTTTAAGCTCCCCAGACACATCTTAACTGTTGCAAACCAAATTCCAGTCTCCACCTATAAATAATATTCCTTGCTGAAAGCTGATTATTTCTACCAGAATTTTCTTAAGCTCCATTATAGGAGTTTTAGGTGAAATGTAAATGCACACCAGTGTAATCCTCCTCCCTTACAAGTAGCCCCTTAATACTATACATTGTCTGTTATTATCTTTTTTTCCCTAATCTATCACTATTGGAGCTCCTCTTGCAATTAGTACAACTACTCCTTGTTTCCTTTGCCCCACATATTCTGCTGAAGAACCATCCTGAAAACCTTTGTTTATCAAATTTCACATGATCAGTTCTTTCCAGGTGTCTCCTGTAGCATAGCTATTAGCACTTTACATGTTTAATATAGTTCACTAGTTTTTGAAATCCCCAAAACCCCTCTAAAACCTATTAACTTAATAATAACACACAAAACTATATACATCTTCAAGTATTGAAGCTTTTGCTTCCTAATAAGAAGCCATTTCTCTTTATCAAATTGTCTTCTAGTGACAAATCAGACACACAACTGCTAAGGGTACCTTGTTTACCAGAAAAAAGCCTTATAATATTCAGTATTCTTTTTTATTTACATGTTTTATAATAAACTTGTTACTGGATAATGCCTAGGGTCTTAACCTGGTCATTTCCCTGTGCAAGCATGGGAAAAAGGACACTGATTTTTCTTTTGTCATACTCTTAACCAGATCTTTCCTCCCCCCCCTTTTTTTTTTACATTGCAGTCCCCACATTTCTTAAAACTGAACAAAGAAAAATAAAGAAGTGAGAAAAAGAAAAAAATGCACCAGTTTATATTTGTATCCCCAGTCATTTGCTTTTATTTTGTCTTTAAAGCCCTCCCAGCTGGGAAAACTGCTGATTGCTTTCAGAGAACATTATGTCCTAGCCAATTTTTCTTTTCTCTCAACCAATCCCCTTCCGCCAGACTGTAGTTTCTCTTTATCAGATTGTCTCCATGGAGACATGAAGACCAGCTGTAGAAATGCTACTAAGTATACATGCATTTGCTAGAAAAAAAGCCTCATGATATTCAATATTCTTTTTCATTTACTTGCTCTGTCTTAAAACTAACCAGTCTAAGCTCCTTAATGCAATTATTTTCCCCATGCAAGAATGAAAACAAGCACATTAATTTTAACTTTGTCGTGCCTTTTTAACCAGGCATTTTTTTAATTGCATTGCCAATATTTTTCAAAACTATACAGAGAGAGAAAGAAGAGGGGAGAAAAAGAAAAACAGCAGTACCTGTTTACAGTCCCCTTTACACTTAAAATAGCATACACAGAAAACCATACACCACAAATGCAGTACTATTAGGAAAATAAATTTTTTTTTGTTTTTTAATTAGTTTTCTCCCCTCTCTCCCCCTCCCCAAAGCATTTTTTCCTGACATTAATGACATGAAGTACCATATATACTTTCTCCCACAAATCCAAGAAATTTTGAAAAAGTCCAATATTTGCAGATTTTCTTCTTCTGCCACCTTTCATAAATATAATTATTGCATTGTAATCCCACATTGAGTTCCTGGTTTTATTACTGTTCTTCTTTATCACCCAAATCCTGTCTCAGCCTCATTTCCAACGTACTCTTGATTCTTCTAGTCAGCTCTTGTGCTCTCTTCCTTCTCTTCAACGTTTTCTGTTGAAATACTGGAAAAGGTTTCACAGGCACAGTCCGTCTCTGGCCTTTCTTACCAGAAGAACAAGAAGCAGAATCTCCTTCTGTTTCACAGCTCACTTTTTGTTGGACAAACATTTGTATTTCCTTCTTAGCATACACTTCAAAAAACGATTTTGTCCCTCCAGGGAAGAATACTTTAAAGACAGCTGGATACAGCAATTTGAATCTCACACCCGTGTCTCGACATTCTCTGAATTGTGGAATGAATTTACTCCTCTTCTTCCTAGTGTACTATGAGTAATCATTCTCCACAAACACTCTGCTGTCTCCCACTTTTAGTATTTTGTCCTTCTGCCACAATTTTGTCAGAATCGACTCCTCCTGCTGGTAGGATTGCATCTTTACTATTACAGGTCTAGGTTGCTTTCTTATAGCTAGGTTTGGAGCATACACATGATGTGCCCTTTAAACTAACAACTGCTGCTGTGGAATATCAGTCCAGTTGCTTTTTTGTGCTTTCATACAATTAATGGTCTGTTTCTTTCAGCTTCTCTGTTATAGCTGACAATCTCAGGTTTTTCCTGTGTGCTCCACCCTTTAATTCTATTATTTTTTTGAAATGTCTCTTCTTGAGCAGTCTCGTATTCAGCCAGCCATTTCTTCATTTTTGACCTCTGATTTTTGCAGCTTTATCATCTCATCTGAATATACGTTTAAAGCTTCTTCCATTTTTTTCCACCCTTTTGTTGTTTGTGTTGATATACTCCATCAGTGATTTATTTAATTTAACCAAGTCTGTATGTAGTTGTCTTGTATCTTCCTCTAGGTTATTGGAAGCCATGTCTGAAGGTTGCATTGCTTTTTTGCTGAACTGCTGCAGAACTTTGCCCAGTCAGGGTTTCTTCCTCACTTTTTGTAGCCAATTTTTCCAGGTCTTCTGTATTCATTCCTGACATCCAGGCAATGAACTTACTAGCCATTTACTGACATTTACCCATAAACACAAGTCTGCTGGCCTTCTTCGCCGAGTTTCTGTTTTCACATTGAGAGAGCTAGAAACAAGCTGTTACTCAGTATGCAGCCATCTAATGCCTGGCAAACTAAACGGTCTTTCACCCGACAAGTAAATTAACTGAACATAGAAATGGTTTACCACCGGTTACACCTAGACTGGTTCCTTAATGTAGGAAGGCAATGCCCAGAATTCATAGATCAAAATAAGACTGTGTTAGTAAAATGAGGAGGTTGTACTAAGGGATATGGATATGGGCATCTTGAAACAATGGAGCAGTTGTCTCGTGTGTACTGACAACTACCTAATCCTTAAAGAAACAGACACTGTATACCAAATGTGTATCTACACTATAACAATGGAGGCTAAACTCTTGCATACAAGTGCAATTCAGGTTGGCGAAACCAACAGCCACCTGACATAGCACACAGTACACACACAGACTAACATCTGCTGAGTCACTTAAAAGCAATCTTGCTAAGCAACAGAGATTGTCTACACCACCCATTGGCAGAGCTATGTCTCAGCAAGCCTAAAGGCACTTAGAAAAAAGAGGACCTAACACCACGCAGTCACTCTATGAAGCACCAAACACTAAGCCCCTGAGGCAAGGAAACATACTTCCCAGGGCTGTCATCATAGGGGACTCTGTTCTAAGAGATACTGATGCACCTCTGACTAGACTGAGCAAGGAGGAGAAAATGGTTAGATGTTTAACTAGAGCTGGGATCCACCAAATCACGCATGCATTACTCCACAGGTATCAGTATGATTCCATCATAATCCATGCAGGTATAAATGACCTGAGACATGCCTTCCTGGACTACATTGAAGAGAGACATTAAGGAGCTCTCAGACTGTGTTTCTCAGGCTCGTATGAGCCTAGCATTGAAGAGCATATTACCAGCACAGAGGATGATGCCACAATGTAAGCAAAACATGATTGATTTCAACAATTGGCTATCTTTCTGTTGTCATTCTAAGAGGATCCAATATGTGATAGCTTGGGTGGACATGGTTTAGAGACCACATTGCTTTTTTCAAGGATGGTCTGCACCTGTCCCATCTAGGCTTTCTAATACTGGCTAAAACTTTATCCACCGCATTGTACCTTTTTTAGACAATGCCAAATTAACAAACCTACCAATACCGCAAAAATAATCTCAGCTAAACCTTAACGAATTACTGCTCGATACCAGGAGCCTAAATTAAAATAAAAAAATACACTCCCTCAAAGCCGCCATCACACTCAGCCATATAGACATATGTGCAGTTACATAATCATGGTTTCAAGTGGCAGAGAGTACCCTGGCAGTGAAAGGTTTCAGTGCCTTCCACACTTTTAGACCAGTAGCTACACAGACAAGGGCTGAAGGTGGAGATGTTTCGATATACATCAGTAGCAAGCATACCTTTAGGGTGGTCAAGAAGGATGATGTGCTTGAGATTGTCCATATGCAGATAACCATAAACAAAATCCCATTCCAAATTGTAGCCAGCTGTAAGTCACCCTCCATGTCCCAAGAAGCTTACAATGCACACTAGGACATACTGGAGACACTTGCCATCCAACCTAACACCCTACTCCTAAAAAACTTTAATTATCCCTGTATAGGTTAGGAATCCTACACTGCCTCAAATTTGCAGGTACAGAGATTCCTGGACTTCATAAATATAAACGGCCTTAACCAAATAGTGAATTATCCTACTAAAGGCTCCAACGTACTGGACCTCGTAATCACAAATATGGGAGAATGCTGCAGTGTCTTGTCCTCCATGGTATATTCCAACCATAAAGCTGTGCCCTTCTAAATTTAAATCAGATCTGTAACCCCCAGTAAAAGCAGGCAGTAACAATACAGAACTACTCCAAGACAAACTACTTTTTATTATTAAGCAATGGCTTGTCAAAATTTAGTGCCCCTCCAGACCGTGAGAACACAGCAGCCTATGCTAAACTGCGCTCAGAAACTCAGTACAACTATGTCAATGGCTGCATAGAGGCTGTTGTACCTACCCAAAGTGAGTCCAGAACTAGCCTCAGAAAAAAACAGCCCTGTGACATCCCAGATTAAACAGGAAGTACAACAAAAGGAAAAAATATGGCAAAAATCAGGAAGGGTAATTCCCATAAAGATAAAAACTCTCTCATAAAACTAAATAGACAACTAAGAGGTCTAATTTGGTCAAACAAAGCCAGCTTTGAGGTTAAGATAGCCTTATAGTTGAAAAATAATCATAAGGCATTCTTCAGCTATGTGAGAAACATCAAGGGGCAGCAAAAAGCAGTGTGCTGAACTGATGGTTAATGGTGCCACATTCCCTGAGTCTAGCAATTTAGGAAACCTGTTGGTGGATAAATTCAGTTCCAACTTTAGCCCTTCTCACCGTCAACCATCCCCCAAGAAATACCCTCCAACATAACCCCTTACACTATAAGTAGGGAGCATGTACTAGTTGCACTCTCTAAAGGGAAGAGCTCAGCTTCAGTGAGCCTTGATAACATCCCAGGATGCCTTCTGCGAAGTCCAAAATATGACTTATCGGGACCACTGTAGTCTCTATTTAACTATAGTCTTAAAAGAGGCTTTCTGTCATGAGAATGGAGGACTACTGCAACAGACATCCTCCTTCATAAGAGGGGGACTGTCAACAGATCCTGGTAACTTCAGACCCATTAGTCTGACTAGTCTTATTTCCAAAGCCATGGAAGGAATGGTCATGGAAATTATAAAGAGTATAGGAGACCTCTTGACACTGGATACATCCCAGTTTGACTTTGTCAAAAGAAGTTCATCCTTACTGAACCTGGTGGACATCTTTGAAAAGGTCACTAAGGCAATGGATGAGAGGAAAGCAGTACATGCCAATCTACCATGATCTTGCTGAAGCATTTGATATGGTACCCCACTTGGGCATTGTCAAAAACTTACAGAACTAAGAATAAACCACTTTATAACACTCTGGATAGCTAGCTGGCTCATGGATAGGACCCAAGAGGTTAGAATCTGTAAGGCCACCTGTACAAAAAGGCTAGCCACCAATGGAGTCCCTCAGGGCTCTGTGCTGGGTGAACTCCTCTTTGGCATCTACTTGTCAGATGTCAAAGCCAATGTCGAAGCCCTCTGTCTGACAAAGTTTGCAGATGACTGCAAAATCGGAGCAGTCATTGAATCCCTCGAAAAAGAGAACATCCTTCAAGAAGGTCAAATGCAGACAAACTCTTGGTGCTAAAACTCAATACCAAGAAAAGTATTACAGTACCTTTTTGGTAGTCTGCCACATCATCAATAAAATACCCCTAAAAGTTGATTTACTAGTGAGGAATTTCAGACCTCATGTAGATAGTAACCTAACCTTTGTCCAACATGTGTCCAAGGTAATAAGAAAATTCTTCTATGTCACTCGGCTTATAAATAAGGGCATGGCATCTATGTCCAGAGAGGTCATCGTACCACTGTACTTGGCCCTCATCAGACTTGTCATAGAGTAAATTGCCCCCTTCAGTATGTACCCGACCAGACACATGCAGCAACTGGAATATCCACAAAGGTTCCTTACAAAAAGAATACAGGGAGTAAACACACTGTCCTACACTGATCACTCTGTTTATTCAGTATCATAAGACTTCTGAGAGGTGATCTTTGGTATGGTGTACAAGGCATCTCTGAACCCTGTTCTGATGAACCTTTTGCACATCCACAAAACAAACAGCATCAGAACTATTACATAAAAAGACCTAAATTTTGCTTTCAGCATAAATTGGACATGTTGAAGAGAGAGAGATGTTTCACAGAGAATTTCCGTACTCTGGAACAGGTTCCCCTTCCATGTGAAGCAGAGTTCCTCCCTAACCCTACTTTAGCTCAACTTGAATCAATTGGTGGGTTATTGGGAATTCATGCCGATGGACAGGGGCAGTCAGTAAATCACCTTTTATGTAAATCAAATTTGTACGTCACATGTGGGTTGCACAGCTAGGCTTATAAGGACTGTATAGAGGTGGATACAGGTACTGTTGCCACATTGCATACTTACATGTGGACACTTTTCTAAGGACATGGCAAGGAGTATGCTGTTATTTACAAACTGGAGATTTGGGAATGTCATTTATTGATCTTCGTGTTTCACTGTTACAGTCATTACATTTGGGTTATCTGCTTGCAGGTAGCCCTTTGTTGGCCTGATTAACAAAGTCTTGGGTCCTACGTCGGTTGCTGTCCCTTCTTCCATGATGTCAGGTTGTCAGGGATATAAAACATGCAGTTGACGCCATTACATTAGTCTTTCTTGCCATGCAGTGCCCAAAGCAGAAGCAGTTCACAAGTGCCGGTCGGCCGACTCCTGAAGTTATCGATTTTGAGTTTCAGAACCGAAGTCGTCAACTAAAGTTAAGTACCCCATTGGGGAAACTTTTTCTTGCTCCTTACCGATGTCAGTAAAAGTTAATAATTGCATTACTTGTGGAAAGCAAATACCTCATAAAGATTTTCATTCATACTGTATTCCTTGCCTAGGCCCTGACCACGACGTACCTTACTGTCGGTTTTGTGCTTTATTTAATCAGCACACTATCCGTCGTCGGTACATTTTCGCCTCTAAATATTTTGGTTCTCAGTTTAATTATCCAGAAATGTCATCAGTTAGCCATCCAACTACCGGGATTCTGAAAAAATGCAGAGATAGACAGAGACAAGGCCGCCAAGGTCCAAAACTGCCGATGACGCTTCTCCTAAGCCAGTTGGACAGTACTCAGTGAGGCACTTTCGCAGCCCCTGATACCCGCTACTTCTGATTTGCATGCCTCTTCTGAGACCCATTCGGAGTCCGGTATGCCACGAGATATTTCAACTATGGAACCCGCGGATGACTCTACCTTGGATGGGTCTGGAGCTGCTGTGCAGGCACTGGCTTCTGAGAGTGTATTCAGGCCTACGGACTTGCATATTAAACCAACGCCTCCTTCTTTACTTAGGCCTAAATCTCGATCCATGCCTAAAAAAACGACGCCCAGGCCACATGCTCAGGCCTCTATGCCTAAAAAATAAATTATAAGAATGGCTGAAGATCTAATAACTCTAATCAGGGGTAGCCAACCCCCCCCCCCCCCTTCTAAGAGGCCTAGGACTGAAGTTGATTATGAATCTTCTGATCAGGATTCTGTTTTTTCTGATTCTTCTGATGATCTGGATTTGCCCTTGTCTACTTATGAAGATTCTGATGCAGAGGGCTCCGTTCCTTCTGCTTCCCCTCATGAGGATTTTTTTGGGGGGGAAATTTTACATACTTTGCAATGTGGTTTTGATTCATTAGAGGCCTCTTGCAGGGCTGCTGTTACTGGGTCTGTGCTCAGAAGGCATGTTTGGCTTAAGGAGCAATCTTTGCCTGATCATGTTGAAGCTAAATTGTTGGATGCTCCTTTAAATCAGGACCGCTTGTTTGGCAACAAGGCTGAGGAAGTTCTTAAAAACATGGAAGATAAAGCTAAATCTATGCAAACTGTTAAAGATTTTTTACAAGTTCAGCCTCCTAGATTTAGTAGGCACTGGCCGTCTAAGAATTCGTCCTTTCCAGCCCCTTCCAGGTCTTCTCAAGCCAAACCCAGACACAGCAAAAACCCCAGGTTTCAGTCCCAGGGGACACATAGAACTAAGCAGTGGGGGGCCTCCACTTCCAAATCTGGGAATAATAAGACTCCCTCCTATGGTAAACTGTCTCAGTGACTTCCTTTTAAAATTATTTTCAAGCACTTATCAACTGACTGCCCCTTTGGGGGGAAAGATTGCTCTTCATGCAAAGAATTGGGAACTCATTACCCAGGACAAATGAGTTTTAAATATAGTGTCCCAGGGATACAGATTTCACTTCCACACGTTGCCAACACCAAGCTGGTGGCCGGGCCTACCCCCAAATCAGTGGGCAGAGGTCCAAAAACAAGTACTTTCTCTCATAAGCATGGGGGCTATTCAGCTGGTACCAGAAGAGGAAAAGGGACAAGGTTTCTACTCTAGACTTTTCCTGGTACCTAGAAAAGACAATCCATGGCATCCTATCCCGGACCTGTCTACTCTAAATACTATTTTGGAGATTCCAAAATTCAAGATGCTGACTCTTCACCAATTACTTCCTATGCTAGGCAAAGATGCCTGGTTGGCAACACTAGATTTAAAAGAAGCATACCTGCACATCCCAATCAGGGAATCTTGCAGAAGATGCCTACGCTTCAAAGCAGGTTACACACACTGTCAGTTCTCTGCACTGCCCTTTGGCTTATCTACTGCACCCAGGGTATTCACAGAGTGCCTAGCTCCAGTTATTGCATTTTGTAGGCAAAGAAATATTCAAATATACCCATACCTGGACGATTGTCTAATCCAGGCAGAAAGCCAGGACATACTTTTGAATCATCTGGCCTTTGTACAAAGGGTTCTGACTTGTCTGGGGTATACCATAAATGAAAAGAAATCACACCTGGTACCCTGTCAACAAATTATATTCCTGAGAGCAAGCCTTGAATACAACTTCCCAGATGGCTTACCTCACGCCAGAGAAACAAATGCATTTGACAACCTACTTCAAACGTGGGCACAAAAACCCTGCTATCTGCAAGACAAATACTGCAAGCCGTGGGGTTCACGGCCTCCTGCCTTCTTCTAATTCCATATGCAAGACTGCATATGAGGAAACTACAGTGGTATCTAAAAAGCCTATGTTGTCAACATTCTCAGAATCTAGAAACAATGATTCCTATCATACCTTGTCTATGCCTAGAGTTCCTTTGGTGGGCAGAGGCCTGCCACCAAAACAAGGGACTACCTTTCACACCACTCCCTGCTGCCTAAACCCTAACAACAGATGCATCAGATGATGCATGAGGGGCTCACCTGGCAGGGAAGTGCATTCAGGGCAAATGGAACCCAAGTCAAATGCACCTGCATATCAATCAAAAAGAAATGTTAGCTGTACAGAATGCTCTGACAGCCTTCAAGGACCACATTCTTCCAGGACAACTAATGGTAAAGACGGACAACACCACTGTTATGTGGTACATAAACAAGCAGGGGGGTACACATTCTTACCCCCTCTGCAGACTAGCCATGGCATTGTGGAACACAGCCGTGAGCTACCATGTGCACCTACTAGCTCAATTCCTGCCAGGAAAATTAAATACACTGGCAGTTGGACTAAGCAGAAACCTCATGGACCCACACGAGTGGAAACTGGAACCAAGGATTTTCAACATGTTGACAAGCAATTGGGGGAGCCCAGATATAGACCTGTTTGCCTCTCCCCAGAACTACCAATTGGACAAATTTTGCACACAGACTCCCCTATCAGTTTATACCTTCCCCCCCTCTGCCTTTGCTCTTCAAAGTACTACTAAAAATCAAACAGGACAATCCAAGGATGATTTTAATTGCTCCAGACTGGCCACGCTAACACTGGTACCTCCTCCTGTGCAGTATGTCACGGTTATCCCCATGGCACCTGCCTCAGACTCCTTCCCTGTTGTCTCAGCAGGAGAACCAGATTCTGCACCCTCAGCTTCTAACACTGAACCTTGCCGCCTGGCTAATTACATAATCTCTTCTTTACCATCCCTCAGTAAACCTGTGATGGATATCATTTTAGAGGCAAGGAGGCTTAGTACTAGAAAATCTTATGATGGAAAAGATTCTGTGCCTGGAACCAATCTCAAGGGATGAGCACAGCAGCGTCCAATTTACCTCAGATTTTACAATACTTAACTGAGATGCTTCACAATGGCCTGTCTTTTTTCCTCCATTAAAATCCATGCCTCAGCCATTTCAGCTCATTATAACACAGAACTTCCCCTCTTCTCTCATCCACTGCTCAAGCAGTTCCTTAGAGGGGCCAAAAATTTGAGACCACCTAGGAGAGCTCCAACCCCAGCCTGGGACCTTAACTTTCTTGGAAAAACTCACTCTACCTCCTTTCAAGCCAGCTGGTACTACAGACTTAAAATTTCTTTCTTGGAAAACAGCTTTCCTTTTAGCAATCACTTCAGCTAGAAGGGTATCTGAATTACAAGCCCTTATGGTAGTGGAGCCTTTCATTATCTTTCATGCGGACAGGGTGTCCCTCAGAACCAATCCATCCTTCATGCCCAAGGTGGTATCCAGTGTGACTCTTAATCAGTCCATTCATTTGCCAACCTTCTTTCCCAATCCACAGAATAAAGGGGAACGGATACTGCATTCCTTAAATGTGCACAGACAACTTAGATTCTACTTGGACAGGACTAAACCTCAAAGGAAATCTGAACAACTGCTGGTGGCATTTGCTGCAGGGGCAGAGGGGAAGGCTATCTCAAAGCAAACCATTTCTAAATGGATAAGCCATTGCGTTCATTTCTGCTGTAAGCAACATGGAAAACCTATCCCCCAGGGGATCAGACCTCACTCCACCAGGGCTGCATCTACCTCTACAGCCTTTCTGAGAGGCGTCCCTACCAGGGACATCCTAGAAGCTGCTACCTGGAGTTCTGTACTTACTTTCACCAAGCATTATCATTTGCCAATTTTCTCTAAATCCAGAGCTGGCTTTGCCACTGCATTCTTGCAGGGCCTTATAGCTGGCCCTAATGCTATCTAAATTCCTCCTCCCAACCATAGGTTTGGGAATCTACCCAAATGTAATGACTGCAATAGTGAAACACGAAGAACAAAGTACAGTTGTGTACACTTACCATAAATGTAGATGTTCGAGTGTATTCACTGTTGCAGTCCTGGTTACCCTCCTTCCAGCCCCCTAACTTCTTTTGGCTATACCTCTACTTTCCTTTACTATGCTTAAAAGCCTTATTGGTGTATTTGCTTTTTTGTTGGATGTATATCATTGTACTCTTGTATTTAATTGCTTCCCATTAGGGGGGCACCTGACATCTGGGGCAAGAAAAACTGATGTAATGGCGTCGGCTGCATGTTTTATACCCCTGACGACCTGACGTCATGGAAGAAGGGACAGCAACCGACGCAGGACCGAAGACTTTGTTAATCAGGCCGACTGAGGGCTATTTGCAAGCAGATAACCCAAATGTAATGACTGCAACAGTGAATACACTCGAACATCTACATTTATGGTAAGTGTACACAACTGTACTACCCTTGTCTAAGGAATTGAGAGAGAGAGAGAGAGAACTGTTATTGTCAATGGACATACTATTTGAAAATGTTAAGGGAATGCAGTATGAAGAGTACCTTGAAACGACTTTCATTTTGTAACAGTTATTTTACTAAAGAACCTAGATACATAGCCTGTCATACTGTGTTACAAGGACCAGACACTGCCAAGTTGGAGTAGAAAATGTAATATTGATGTTTGTACTGCATTATCCAAATGCTGTGAATATTGGAAAACTCGGGATGATTGCTGTTGATAGGTCCTAAGGTCTGCACAAATTTAAGACGTCCTATATAGTTGGAAGATAAATGCTTTGCTTGTAAAGTTAAAAAGGTTTGCCGGATCTGAATAAGGAGGAGTATGATCATCAGAAACATGGGGCTATTTTGAATGGGAGGCACTATAAACATGAGAGAAGGTGCTCTATTTTGTTATTCTGTCCCAGTTTCCTGAAGTGAATGAGATTTATGCAGTCTGTCATTAAGGTTATCCATGTCTGGCAGTCTTATTAAGGAGTAAGGCATTTTGGATGGGAGAGTATGAGGTTTTTGATAAATTAATGATACTAATGATGCCATTAATATATTAGTTTGTGAGTCTGTAGATTCCTTATGTGCCTGATGGTAAACTTCTGTAGTGATACATTTAGAAGTGTGTTGTGAAGTCATATGCAATCTACCTACTTGGGGCAGACTGTGTGTGCATTTGTGTGTCTGTATCTATTTATCTTTTCCTTTCATGTCTTAATGTAGTTTAAGAAAAAAATAAAAGTAAAGTGCAGCAGCGGTGGTAAATATATAACGTGGCATCTGATTGTTCCTGTATTCACTTTTCCCTGATGCCATTGTCTCATTAAAGTTCTTGATTAATGCACATTATAAATGCTACAATACACTACACATATTTAGTCTGTACCATAGAAATCCAGCCCATAAATTAGCTGTGAAAAAGACAGTTTTTGGCCTGTCTTGTGTGCCTTTGTAATAGTAGTTTCCTCTTTTGTACATATTGGTTGTTGTTAGAGACTGGTGCAGATTGTTCTTAGAGAGGCTTGTTTAAATCCTGTGTGCAGCTTGTTGTTTTGCACATGAATAAATAGAGGCATTCATTCAGAGCTTCCATTTGGCTGAATTTAACAGTGATTGATAATGTTGCTGAGGCAATGTTTCCTTTGGATGCCTTTATTGTTTGAGCAGAAAAACAGACCATACTGAGTAATTTGGCTTTTATGTGCATTTTAAAGGACAAGCAGTAAAATGTCCATTCTAAAGAGATACAGTAATTAATTTTTTACCATTTGTCATAGATCATTATTCTGAGCTTTGTGTGCCTAGTGAGAAGTAATGTATTATCCTGGCAAATAAAACTGCTGTTTCCTTTGAAACATTTAACTGTATTGCATAGGAGAACTAAAATGTTTACACCATACTTCTTAGCTGAATGTCATCAATAAAAGTATAAAATGTAATGTTTCCCTGAACATGATCTCAGAGAGTTTAATACAGCATGGATTAGGTGGTTAACATATTGGACAGCAGTATTAGTAAATGAAGATAATCTGCAGTAATTTAGTGAACAGGGAGAAGGAAAGCTGTTAAGTTTTGGAAGCCTCAGTCCTGGGGTGGCAATGTGGCATGATAGTATGGTAGGACAGAAGCACAGATAACTGATAACTGTGGTAACATGCCTTGGGACTCTTAGTCTGCCTATTATCCCTTTCCCATACCTCTCAACTGTCCAGATTTCTGCCTCCTGTTTTTGGCCTGTTGCTTGTAAAATTTGTGTTTTTTATAGCAATTCATTGAGTATCAAAGTCATCAAGTACTGATGAACAACTGAGTTTCAGATTTCATATCCTTTAGAAAATGCATGTTAACACAAAACCTTTTATTCTAGCAACTTTCTAAGTTTATAAGGGCAGTATTTAAAATGTGTCCTGTTTTGGGGTCACCATAATTTTTGGTTTTGTCCAGATTTCTTGTGCCAAGAGATTGAAAGGTATGCCCAGTATATATCTGCAGACTCTTCTTAATGTCTATTTTTTCCTACCTTGTTTTCACCAAGTTTTACTTTGTGCATTTTTGCCTATTTTTTTCTTAGCTTCTTTTTTACAGCGTTTAACTTGTGTGTGCTCTGAACAGGTTCAAAATGTTGATTGTTGTTTTGTACCTTCTCATGATGGAGACTGTAGTATAAAAAGCTTTGTAGCGCATGTTGCTCCATGATAGCATTCTAAAATAAAAAAAATATATGAATTTCTTACGTGCTACTGTAGTGCGAGGCCCGACTGTAACCACGCTTTCAAAGGTGTGTAACACTTGCCTCCACCCCACCCCCCCAAGCGCTGTGACTTTAAGGTATAAGGGAAGTGACATTCCTTCGGTCCCTGAGTATCTTTCCTCCTATGTCCACTGAAGGATGTAGTCATTAGTCTGTAAGTAACTTATTTAAATTAATATCATTTTTAAAAACTATCCCTGACTTTTTTCCTTACTTGCTGTCTATGTGACAGCTCAATCTAAGAGCTTTACTGGCTTTCAAAGCAAGTAAAACACTACCTTTACTTTTCTTTTGTAACTGATAGTACATGACTCCATACACTACAAGGAGTTATGATCATGTCTCACCAATCATAAGCTGTAATTATGCGTTCTCATCATGAATACCAAGAAGTGAATTTCTTGGCATCCATGTCTCAAACACACACAATAATGTGGTTACGATTGGAGACAAAATCATGTCCCTGTATATTATGTCTTTTTGTAAGTCAGAAAATCAGATTAATGTAGAGAAACACATCACTATACCTCAGCATGCAATCAGACTTCACTCATACATACACTTTATTCAAGTCTTGCACATATATGACCCCACTATGTGTAAACTTAATGCGTGTAATGCCTTGACCATTAGTTGGTTGACTAACATTTCAAGTAACTATAATTATTAGTTTGTTCCATGTATACTGTAAAACTCTTCTTTGTAGTCTTTGTTTTGCATTAGTGATCAAAATCCCTGTACAGATTGCAAATATTGCATTTCTTGTAGCAAATTAACAAGACATAAATTGGTAAGGGGGAGAGAGATGGAGTGTTTGTCCTTTTCCTTTCTGAATCAAGACTTAAATGAACATCTTTGTAGGTCAAGACCCTAATCCAACTCCAGGAGTGCAGAACTAAAGATGTGCATTCTTCAACCAGGACTTGAACCTAGGCCCTCTAGATCATTCTCAGGAGCAGGCGGATGCAGTCTGCTCTTTCCTTTGTTTGTTTGGTCACTTGATTTATTTTAGTGAGGAGGAATGTGCTCCTGCAGTGGGATTCATGTGGTATTTGCTAATGCACTTCCTCTATTCTTGTCTGTCTTCTAAGGAAGATTTTGCCATAAAAAAATCACCAGCCACACACTCTACTTCATCTCCTCATAGTCCTACCTCAATGTGGAGATATACACCCCAACCCTGGACCTGATAACATATTCAGTAATACCCACACCCCTAAAGCCCGTGATTTGTACTTTGTAACCATCAATGCTCGAAGTCTCTGCAACAGGATTACAGAATTCCAGTCCTGGCTTAGTCGCCACTCCCCTGACATAATAGCAGTAACTGAAACCTGGCTCAAAGCACATATATTAGACTCTGAAATCCTTCCACCTGGCTACAACATTATTCGTAAACAGGGCCCAGAAAAAAGGAGGGGGCGTAGCCGTAATATATAAAGACTCCTTAACAATAAATATACATCAAGTGCCAGTCCCCAATTTCGGTTCCCTGGAAATCTTAATAACATCCCTACTTATAAACCATTGCAAACAACTATGTACTGTCACCATCTATATTCCTCCCGGTCACAACATCCCACACTTTGAAGACTTCCTAGGATGGATAAACCACACTATCCCCCAAGAGACCATCATATTAGGAAATACTAACATCAACTGACAAAACCTAACCTCAAAATCTCCTAACACCAGCATTAATCTCTATAGTTTCACACAACTTATCTCAGAGCTTACACGGGCATTAAACACCCGATCCAAAGCTATATTAGATTAGATATTAGTATCCCACCTCCAATACCGGTACCGTCCCCAACACCCTAAGTGACCATCTACCTGCTTACACCCACAGAACCCATTTAGACATCCCCAAACCTCACACATACAAATCAGTCAGGAACCTTGCCCACTTTAACCACAAAACATTTATAATAACTACCCTACAAACTCGCAACTGGTCCCCAGTAAAAACACTGCCCTTAGATGAGTCTGTACAGTACTGTAACAGCACCTTTCTGAACACACTAAACAGCCTAGCTCCCCTTCGTATTAAACGCTCAAAACCAAACCATGCCCCCTGGTTGACAAAGCATACCAAACAAACCCTTATGTCCCGAGACAAAGCCTGGAAAACTTGGAAAAAATGTAGGACCACAGAAAACGAACTAAATTACAAAAAACTTAGAAATGCTACAAAGAAACTTATCATAACCGACAAAAAAATCCTACTTCTCCTCTAAACTCTGCTCCTAAAATACCAACCTAAAAAAATTCTGGAAATCAGTATCCTCCCTTCTGAATCCTGGTAACATCCAAAATCCTTCTCTGGCACCTGACAAAAATCCTATCCAGATCTCCCAAATTTTCAATGACCACTTTATTGACACCATCCAAAAACTAATCAAGGACTCTCCTCAAAAACAAATCCCACCACTACCACTACCACAATACACCCCCTATTCCCCATAAATAGCTCTCCATCTAACTCTCCCACAAGGATCCATATTAGGACCAATACATGTTAACATTTTCATTAATGATCTACATAAAGCCTCCCAGGACAGCATACTAATTCAGTATGCAGATGATTCAGCTATTATCTCATCCTCACATGATTTCACCAACCTCCAAAAAATAACCCAAGATGCTTTCTCATCTATAGAAAACTGGCTGAATGACTCTCAATTAATGCTTAACCCAAAAAAAAAAACTGTTGTTATTCTCATCAAAACCTCCAACTACAGAATTCAAAATTCTCTCCCATAACGAAACAGTAGTTGAACAGGTATAATTCACAAAGCTACTAGGAATTACTATTAACAACAAACTCTCCTTTGAACAACATGTATTGAACACGGTAAAGAAGACCCATTTCAAACTAGGCAAATTATACTGGCATAAATTATAACTTGATAAGCAAACTAGGAACAAACTAACAAACACTTTGCTCATTCCATTCCTTATGTATGGTAGCCCCATTTTCATCAACCTCCATACATCACTTAGTAGTAAGCTGCAACAATGCTACTATAAAATAGCAAAATTTGCATCAAACTTGCCCAACTGCTCACACCACTGTACAGCGCTCTCAAACCTATCCTGGCTAGAATTCCACCACTACCTCCAATTCACTCAACTCTCTATGGCCCATAAATTAATTTTTCAACCTGATAGCTGCCCTGCTGTCCAATCCATTTTGCACACATGCATCCCTACTCGATTCCGCCACTCTTCTGGGAAAACCCTATTAAATGTAGCCAAACCCAACAAGAGAGCAGGACAATCCCTATATTCATACAACATAGCCAAACTATGGAATACCCTTCCCTCCAGCATTACCCAGCTATAGTCCCCAAAGCCCTTTAAAACTGTACTAAAAACCTACTTGTTACAAAACCCAAGCTGTACATGTAATATGTAATATACAATGTAAACCCCCTTAAATAGATAACCGACTAAACAAGAACACTACCTTGTAACACCTCTCATTTCATCTTTACACAAGTACTAGAAGACCTTATTATTTGTCCATCACAAAGTATATAATTGATGTGTTGTTTTTTAACTGTAATTTTGAAGCTTGTTGAATAATGTATGTAACATCTGCTGTGCAATTGTATATTTTTCTGTAGTACTCACTTGTTTGTTTTTGTTTTGTTCTAAAACTGCAGAGCCTTATCTCCCGAGATCTGTAATCTAACTGTATAAGTTTTGTTGTATTGTTAATTGTGGAGCTTTCCTCCCTGGGCCTCCACTGAAAATGGGTCCAGTGCCCAGTGGACTTTCCTGGTCAACAAATGTCAATAAATAAATAAATTAACTGTGGTTACAAAATATGTAGGCATCTACTAACCATAGAAGTACTAGGGAGTACAAGATGATTTTTTTTTTTTTTTTTTATTATTTTAAAATTTTAAAATTGTGAAGACTACAATTTAAAATGCTTTCTCTTCTTGAGTACAGTTTAAAGATGGCTCATTAACACCATTAAGCCACTAATGAAATAATGGCCCTTACTTTAACCTACAGACACTTGCTCATACAAACTCACTACTATAACAAGATCTTGCACACCATCATACTTGGACCTCTCCACTCAAACTTTCATTCCCCTGTGTATTCCAACTTAAATCCACCATGTTAAATTGACCGTCCTACAATGTCATAAATGAGTGAGTTCCTGTTTGTGAAATGCATTAAACCTATGTTTACAGACATAATTAACTGATGGCTTCATACAGTACTGAAACTCATTCAACAATGGTTCCAGCATTACTGCAAGGTCTCTGAAAAGGCAATGTAAAACCTACAAGCAAAGCCCAGCCAAGCTGCAGTTTTCAGCGTATGCCCATTACATTTTTACTTTGTAAGTCTTAATAGTTGCATTCAGGAATAAAGCATAAAAACTTAAGAAGTAAAGAAGTCATGGGCATTCAGAAGCCATGTAGCTAAAACTAAGAGGTCATTTGCCTCCATTACAGGAGGTTTAAGGTATCACACAGTGAAAACTCTAGCTTAGCTGGGTTTTTCTTGCAGTTTTTATGGAATGATTTGTCTGTGTGACCTTTTTACCCTTTGGTTGAAAGGCAATTTAGCAATACTTTTCAGAGTTAATAAAATAAGATAACCAACTTCATAATTTGTTTGACCACTACTATAATTAAGACTTCTAAGCCCAGATGGAAGATGTACTTCATGTATTTATTTGCACAGTAAACTCTCAGTTAACCAGCAACCATGGAGATTGGTAGTTGCTGGATAACTGTAGATGTTCTGTAGTCCTATTCACCTTCATTCTTACTTATGGGATCCGACTCAGCCTATTTACAAGCTGGAAGTGTTCTAGTTGGCTCGTGGCTAGGTAGGTATCCCATGGTGCACCAGTACAACCCCCAGATCTCGTTTGCCATGTCGACGAGTTCAGTTGTGCTTCTCTTTGGCTCTGGCTAAGATTTTTGAATTTATTCAAAATTTTTGTACTTTCTAGTCTAAACTGTTATATTATAGTTGTTTAATCATAGTTAGCATAGTTTAGTATAATTTCCTTTCTGATTGCGCCATTGTGTGGTATCGTTTGGTAAATTGGCCCTTTGACTTCTTTGTATTGGTATCCTGTGTGCTGGTTTTTCATGTTATTAATAAAATTAGTATTTGTAGGCACCTTTTGCGCTCAGTTAGGCTGCGTGTTGTTCTTAGTCATAAGTCTGAGTTTCTTGAAGGTTTCTGCTTGCTTCTTTGATTAGTGTTGTTGACAGAAATAGGTTCTGTTTCCTTATCGAGTAAATTGAAAGTTTACACTGTATTCCTGTTGAGTGTGTGACTTCCCTGCTTTTTGTAACTTAACTAGGTCTGTTTTAGTTAGAAGACCTAGTTGTTTTCCGTTTCCCTTCCTGCCTGGGCTAGGCCCGTTTAAGTTAGAAGACCTAGTCCTCGTGGTGTCTTAATTTTTCCTGCAGGGCTAGGGCCATTTAAATTAGAGGACCAAGTCCTCTCCCTTTTCTTTTTTCTGTGTGTGTGTGTGTGTGTGTGTGTGTGTGTGTGTGTGTGTGTGTGTGTGTGTGTGTCCATCTCTGTGAGAATGTCTAAAGAAAGTAAGGACCATAAGCCATCTGGCTTTAAGAAATCTATTAAATGCTCACCGAATATGTCCATAACGGATGGCCACAGTAACTGCATTTACTGTCTGGGGACATCCACTTACAGGAAACTTGCTTATTTTGCCACTCTTTTAGTGCTAGGGTGTTGCAAGAATGTAAAAATAAGCTCATCCTAAAAGGTCTTCTTAAACCTTCCTTTGAGAAAGATCTGGCTAGCTCTTCCTCTTCTAGATCTCAGGGATCTAAAAAGGAAAAGTCCTCTAAGAGGCCCTCCCTGGCACTGGCTGGTGTCTCGGAGCCACCTCTTAAAATCACTAAATTGGATAAGTCCACTGTCTCATTGGCTCCATAGAGCTCAGTGTCGATTGAGAGCAGTACTGTGATTACAGAGTCGGTTCCAAGTATTTCGGAGCCGACCGCTGAGACCATTTCACGGAGCCGGTCTATGGATCCTCTACCGGTCTCCCCTATATTGAAGTCTCCGATACTGCAGAGCTCCCGATCTCCTACTCTGTCATCCAGGTCTTTCAGGAGTTTATCGGAAGAAAATGTGGAAAGGGTAGTGCTGAGACTGTTGAAGTCATCTGCTTTAACTAAATTGTTGTTGGCTCCGACCCAGTCGGTTCCGGAGCCACTTGAGTCCATTCAGCCCCCTTCAATCATTCCTCCTCCAAGCCATGCTGGTCTTTCGGAGCCGGAGTGTTTGGTACCACTGGTGGAACTCTCGGCTCCAGCTCCCCCTGTGGCTGTTTCGGAGCCGAGTTCTGCTCTGACACTCTTGGCACCGTCCTTAGTGTCTAGGAGCCGAAGCTCCCCAGTCAGCCCCAACAGGGATGTTTAGAACTGAACTTTTTCGGTTCTGAGTCTTCCTCTCGGCGCGTCGGTGAGGGTGAGTTCGGATCCTATGTCTAACTCAGAGCAGATGGCTCTGGAGCCGATGACATCCTCTGCCTCCTCGGAGCCGGGGAGGTCTTCGGAGCTGGAGAGGTCTGCATTCGAGATGAGGAATGTGTTGTCCCGATCGTCAGCTCCTACCAGGGGTGCTGACACTCTTCCCCCTAAGGCACCTACTTCTGTCTCAGCTCCTACTCTCTCCATGGACAGCAGAGATCCTCAGCCTCAGGAGCCACCAGCTGGTGGCCCCCACTCTTCCAAGACCTCCCCGGAATATCCTTCTGAGGAGCCTCCATGGAAGAGAACATGTAAGAGGAAGCATGTAGACTCCCAGGATGAGCCTCTGACATCTGACACTTACCTCAAGGAGTCGGAAGGGTCCCCCAAGTCGTCCTCTGATGTCTCTTTTGTAGACATCCTGGAAATCCTTAAACAGAGGTGTGGCTGGCCCACTGTCATCCCTTCTGATGAGGAGTCAGTGTACCTGAAGGCTTTCAGGTCTCAATCTTCAGCCTCTTGGGTGTCTCCACCCTTCGACGAACTGATGGAGCTTGTTAGTCGAAAGGTGTGGGATACTCCTGATGCCATGGAGCCAGTCCCCAAGAGACAGAATAAGTTTCTTTCTGCACCACCAGAAAAAGATATTTTTGTCTAAAGGTGTTTCCGTAGATGCCATGGTGGTGGCGGCGGCGGCCACTAAGAAGGAGCTAGCTGAGACATCTTCTGTTCATCCGCTGGATAAGGAGTCTCAAACGATGGACAGATACGGGAAGCGTATCTTTTTTTCAGCGGCATTTACCCTTAGATTGCTGAACTATCTTACTCACTTCACAAGGCTTCAGAGTGATCTCCTTAAAGAGTTAGGAGATTCTCTACAAGGTACATGTACCGAGGGAGTCCCTGACAAGGTGTCTGCTCAGTTGTCCACCTTGAACTCTATTGTCAACTGTTCCATGCGGCTTATTTCGTATGCAGCCGATGGAGCGAGTAGAACAGTGGGTTCAGGAATTTCCCTAAGGCATCATTCCTGGATGCGTTTATGTAACTTTGAGGAACCATTCAAGTCTACCTTTACCAATGCCCCCCTCAGTTCCTCTTTATTTAGACCCAAGGTAAAGAACACTCTCACCCGGTGCGAGCAAGAAGGAAAAACACACTCTGCCGTGGGAGTATGTTTTACTGTTCCCTCTAGACCATACCCTAAGGGTCAGAGGGTGGTAAGATGTGGTTCAAGAAGTCTCAGAGGTTTTTCCAGGATGCACAGGGTGACTCCTCCTTCAGAGGCAGAGGAGGAGGAGGAAATGGTAGACGTTGCCCTAGAGGGAGGGGCGGTCCGCAAAACCAGGGAGGTCGCGATTCTTTTCAGGGCTGGCCTTACCAGCGCTCCTGATGTGGGGCCCGACTGTGCTTCTCTGGGGCCGGTTGGGGGTCGCATTTCTTTGTATCCAGAAGCCTGACTGGGTATCGCTCAAGACAAGTGGGTACAAAGAATTTTTACCAAAGGTTATGTCATACCCTTTTCTCTTCCACTTTTTGCTCCCAAAAGGATCCCGGATGTTCCACCCAGTCACAGGGATCAGGCAACTGTGGAGGTCAACAAGTTGCTGTCAAAAAGAGTCATCCAAACCATCCTAGCAGACCAAATAGGATCCGGAACTTACTCCAGATTCTTTTTAGTGCCAAAACGTACAGGGGACTGGAGGCCCATCTTGGACCTCAGCAAATTGAATGAATCAGTAAAGAGATGCAAGTTCTAGATGGTGAAACTGCAGTCTATACTCCCGTTATTAGGGAAAGACAATTGGATGGGTTCAATAGATCTCCAAAACGCCTACTACCACATACAAATGGACAAGGCATCGAGGAGTCATCTACGCTTCCGTCTGGGAGCCAGTCATTACCAGTTTCGTGCTCTGCCCTTTGGTCTCACCACAGTTCCCAGGGTGTTCAAATGTATGGCAGTAGTGGCAACTCACCTGAGACATTGAGGATTCCAGGTGTTTCCATATCTGGGTGACTGGCTCTTGACCTCCCCCACCAGGCGTCTACTTCTTCAGACCAGGAATGCTACTATTCAGCTTTATGCCAAGCTGGGAATTTCTATAAATTGGGAAAAATCTGCCTTATTGCCCTCTCAATCTGTGATTTTTATAGGCGCAGAGATACACAGTAGACATGCTAGTTCGTCTAGCTCGTCTTCCTGCAGAAAGGGCACAGAATCTGGTTCTTCAAATTCAATGACTTCTCCCCCTTACGAAAGGTCAAAGCCAAGACTATTCTACAGCTTCTAGGGACCATGGCTTACACCATATTACTAGTGCCACTAGCCAGGCTACACATGAGAATTCTTCAGTGGCTCCTGTCGTCCCAATGGTCTTTTCAGTACTTACCATTATCTCATCACATCCTGCTGAAAGAATCTTGCAAGAAGGACCTCATTTGGTGGATACTACCCAATCAGTTAACCACGGGCACTTTATTTGTTCCTCACCAACCCGTTGCCACTGTGACCATGGATGCCTCACAGATAGGGTGGGGGGGGGAATTATCTCGGCAGGACAGTCCAAGGCACATGGCAAGATCATGAAGCTCACCTGCATATCAGCGTTCTAGAGATGAGGGCGGTGCTCCTGGCATTGCAAGCACTCCACGACCTTCTGCCTCTCTGGAGTCACTGAGAGACGCACTTGTTCACGATTGGCCCCTGGGTCTCCTTTATGCCTTTCCTCCCTTTCTTCTCATTCCCAAAGTTATTCATAAAGCTCAATGGCTGGAAAGCAAACTGATCCTCATTTCTCCTTACTGGCCTCATCAGGTTTGGTTCCCGTTCCTCGGGCCACTTCTTCTAGACGATCCTTGCATTCTGGACCCAGTTCCAGACCTGTTGACTCACATGTCAGGTTCGCTTCACCCCTCCTTACACACCCTCAATTTGACAGCATGGCTGCTCCAGTTCCATCTCTAGTCAGGCTTCACGACTTCTCTCCCTTCGTGACTCATATTCTTACGTCTTCTCATAAACCTTCCACTAGGAAACTATATTCCAGTAAATGGAGAAGATTCTCTCTCTGGGTGGAGAAAATGAATGTTGACTCTTACACTGCCTCCATTCCAGTGGTTTTGGAATTCCTGTCTGAGCTTTTTCACCAAGGATCTGCTGCTGCCACTATCAGGGTTCAATTGGCAACGATTTCACATTTTCATCTAGGCTTTCAAGATTCTAATCTTATGTCACGTAGGCTGTGCAAAACTTTCCTTAAAGGTGCCACTTTAAGACCTCCCTTTCAAGAACCTGTTGCCTCATGGGATTTACATTTTGTGTTATCCAAATTAACTTCTCCGTCCTTTGAGCCTTCTCAGTCATCTTCTTTGAAATTCCTGTCTTGGAAGACTTTGTTTCTGGTGGCTATCACGTCGGCCAGATGGGTGTCAGAGTTACAAGCATTGTCTGTGAAACCCACTTACCTGCTTTTTCACAAAGACAGGGTATCCCTTCGTACTAATCCCTCCTTTGACCCCAAGGTCTGTTCCCATGCCACCTTGAATCAATCCATAGAACTTCCGGTGTTCTTTCAAAATCATTCCAACGCAGCTGAATATAGGTTTCATCAGCTAGATGTCCATAGACAATTATGTTTTTATTTGCACCGGACTAAGGAAATCAGGAAATCAGATCAATTATTTATTTCCTTCTTCGAATCCAGGTCAGGCTTACCAGTTTCCAAAGTAACACTCTCTAATTGGATTTCTAGCTGTATAGCTTATGTTTACAACTCTGAGGGTAGACCTTTACCCTTTAAAATCAAGGCTCACTCTACCAGATCTCAGTCTACCTCTGCAGCCTTTCACGCCAGGGTTCCACTTGATAATATTTGTGCAGCAGCAATGTGGGCCACCCCTCACATTTGTATTACTCATTACAAATTGGATTTAACCTCTAGGGGTGTAGCATCATTTGGTTCCATGGTACTCAGGAGTATTTTTCCTTGTGCCGCCCAAGAATAAGGCGCTAGGGACGCTGCCCCATATGTAAGAATGAAGGTGAGATAGGACTCGGAACATAAACAAGTTATGTACTCACCATAACGTTCCATGTTTGTAGTCCATTTCACCCTTCATTCTTATGAACCCACCCTCCTACCCCCATCCTGAAAGTACCTGGAGACAGAAAAAATATTATTATCCTTTTTATGGAGACCTTTTAGTATTCTTCTTTTGTATATGTGTCATTTCCTCTCTCCTAGTTAGCAGCAAACAAGATCTGGGGATTGTACTGGTGCACCATGGGATACCTACCTAGCCACAAGCCAACTAGAAGACTTCCAGCTTGTAAATAGGCCGAGTTGGAGCCGAGGATCTGCTCCAATCCCATATGTAAGAATGAAGGGTGAGATGGAGTACAAACATGGAACGTTATGGTGAGTACATAACTTCATTTTTCTGGTTTCTTGAGAGTTACTACTAAAAATAGGCCTGACTAATACAGTACTCTATACTATTTGTTTGGTTTCACTTGTTCTCAGTTTGGGAGACAGGGAATTTATTCCTATTTCCTTTTTAAAACTCAGACTCAAAAAACATAAGGTATGTTTCTGTGGGGGAAAAACAAAGTGCAACACATGAAAATTCTACTGTATTTATTCCATATTTTTTTGCATTTGATTGAGAGTGGCGCTTGCTTGAGTTCTGGTTAACTGAGAGTTTACATATGATTTGTAGAAGTAAGGCCTGGTGAAATTGCCAGCTTACAAATTCCTACCCTTGGAGGAAGTGTTTGTTTTACCCTGTGTACTAAACTTTTCCTGAGGAATAACAACATGAGAAGCTCGGGTGTAGAGTTGATGAGTCCACACACAAGAATCAAGGCGTAGGCTCGAGTTAAATGGCCCAAAAAAAGAAAATAACCTATAATAGCACACAAGTCTCCAAGGGTCATACACAGTGCTGAAGGATATCGCAATGCAGTAATAAAATTACGATGTAGTAATAAGAAATCCAACCGTTTATTCATTCGAAGTAGGTAAGCGCTTTCATGGGAATAACTCACACTTCTTCAGACCATTCAATAAACAAAGCACAAACGGTCCCTTTATACAACGCATTTTTCTTAACTGAATCATTTAAATTATTTAAACTCCCCTCCCATATTTTAAAGTGACAAGTATTAAAAATATATATAACTATTTAAAATCATTACATTTATATATATATATATATATATATGCCTTTCTAATAATTGACATAACTTCATAAAACAGTTTCATGTAACATAATTTTATAAAATTTATATGTAAAATATCTCATTAATAGAACCACAATAAATATACAACCTTCAAAAACAATAGAAACAGCATTAATAAATTCCTTCCATATTATGGGGGGAGTTGTATCACCTAACATTTATATCATTTATTTACGAATTCCCCTATTTTTCAAAATTGGCTTTAGTGGAACCCTAGCGTTAAGTCCAATACCTCTACCAGCCTGCAACCGAATAATCCATTTTACTTCAGATGTCTCAATTTTATTATAGGTATCCCCCCTCTTTCATTTTCCTTAACTATTTCTATTACCATAAATTTGAAGGAATGAACTTCTCCTTGTTCCATAGTGTGTTTAGCTAAAGCATTAGTATTTTCTTTATTCCTAATACTCAAAAGATGCTCTCTTATACGATTTCTAAATTCTCTATTAGTCTTACCTACATAATGGCTCGAGCAATGGGTGCAAACTGCTAAGTATACAATATTCTTTGTATGGCAGTTAGCCTTAACTTTAAACTTGTATTCCTTTCCTGTGACAGGATGTATAAACTTATTGGTAGTCTCTATGTATCCACATTGGTTGCACTTTCCACAGGGTAAGGTACCATAATGCTCCCCCTGTTGTTCTCCTATTCTAGGCCCATAACACAACATTCTTTTCAAATTCTTCTTGTTTCGATATGTAAAACTGGGTCCATCCCTTACTATCTCTCTAATTTGTGGTTCTGATGTCAATACTGGCCAATATTTCTTTAATAAATCTCTCATGATATTAATATTACTAACATAAGCAGTAGATATCCTCAATTTGTCCCTAGTGGGCTTCTGTGTAATTACCTGCACATCTCCTCTATCTGAAAACTAAGATCTTCCTTTTGTGTGTCTCAGTTTTTGGATTTCTTCTACAGTATTTTTAAGATCCTGTTCCGCATAACCTCTCTTCCTAAACTTCGTATACAAGTCACCTATTTCATTTTGAAATGTTTCATTCTCTGCAGTGAGTCTGGACACTCTGAGTGCCTGCCCCTTCACCACATTTTTAAAAATGTGGTTGGGGTACATACTTTCCCTATGTATAAATGTATTTTTGTAACAACTTTTTGTATATAATCTGTATTAAATGTGGATACATAGAGACTACCAATTAGTTACAGAGATATTTTATATATAAATTTTATAAAATTATGTTACATGAAACTGTTTTATGAAGTTATGTCAATTACTAGAAAGGCATATATATAAATGTAATGATTTTAAATAGCTATATATATTTTTAATAGTTGTCACTTTAAAATATGGGAGGGGAGTTTAAATAATTTAAATGATTCAATTAAGAAAAATGTGTTGTATAAAGGGACCGTTTGTGCTTTGTTTTACTGAATGGTCTGAAGAAGTGGGAGTTATTCCCATGAAAGCGCTTACCTACTTCGAATTAATAAACAGTTGGATTTCTTATTACTACATTGTGATTTTATTACTGCATTGTGATATCCTTCAGCATTGTGTATGACCCTTGGAGAGTTGTGTGCTATTATAGAGTTGACCTTAACTACGTTCTTAAAAAAAAAAAAAGCTCCATTACCTAGTCAATGGTATGCGTATAATGGGAACTTCCCCACCATATGTGCACACAATTTACTCAAAAATCTGGTCTCACTGAGACATCAGAACAGTAAGTCTTTGTCTAAAACATCTGTCCTAACTCACGGTCCATTCTTTGGCTATGGCCATGAATCGACAAGATAGTGATTGTACTGGCAGCATACTAAACGAGTCAGAATTTTCATCCAGCCAGGTCAGATTCATCATTCTAGTCTGTAGTAATGACCAATGAACAGACACAGTTGCTAGGAAAAATCATGAAACCCATGGGTATGGACACAAGTAATGCTCTACCCTGTTCCTATGGCTGATTTCTTCTTTAGGTACCTGGTAGATTCAGTTGCTTGTGATAATGACACCTGTCAGCTTACCTGTCGGGTACATACCTCTCAACCTGGAAACATCAAAAATCTAGACAAGGACCATGAAAAATAGGTACAAATCTGTACACTGATTGACACAAAATTTGCATACATAATTGTGTAACCCCGTCCACTCACAATGGAATTGTAGTATACCAACTTTCAAACGCAAACTGAAGCACAGACAACCAAAATATGGCACCAGAGTCCCCCTGCAGCTATTCCAATGTCCCATTACCTGGCTGTTTTGCCCCATTTACCATAAATACTAATGTGCATACTACTTTACTTCTACAATGATTATTTGGATTTTATTTTTACATTTTATAGCACAATGCACAAACACTAATAGACATCTGCTAAACAAAGCAATACTGTCTCACAATGACAATAGACTTAGCATTAAAACTTCTCTGTCCATGAAACTCACATTCGTTGAAACAGCATTGAAACCCCCACCACATCCAAAGAAAATGCATCTGGCCAGTGGTGGGTAAAGATTACCTTTGGGCTGTTTTCGAATCAAAGGCCCCTTGCACACAAAACAAGAAACATACATGTGTTCTTTGATACACCTTCCTGACTTTATTAAATTATATTCCTTGTATAATACAGCACACTTGTTAGACTTAGAGCGCATATTAAATTTATTGTTTGAACATTTTTCCAGTATGCAGTGAAACAAAATGAATGAACCAATAATGACAAAACTGCCCAATCAGAGCATTTCCATCATAAAAGTCTACTTCCATCCACACACACAATATATATATATATATATATATATATATATATACATATATATATATATAGTGTGTATGTGTGTGTGTATATATATATATATATATATATATATATATATATATATATATAGTGTGTGTGTATGTATATATATATATATATATATATATATATATATATATATATATATATATATTATATAGAATGACAGTAGTGTAAGACACCGTGATATAATACAAATGCTTCATGAATAAGCCACTCATTAGAAAAATGATGTGTGTGTGTGTATACGAGTGAGTGAATCTCTCTCTCTCTATGTACTTATACCAAATGTACATATAATATTATATGAAGGCACAGATGCACGCTCACTTCAGAATAAATCGAGGATCTAAGGTTACATCCAATAGGATTAACGCTACTCATTGCAAAGCTGCTAAATCTATTATGATGGTACTAATAGTAGCCATGAGTTTTGAATTTCTGATGCATTTTAAAAATAATCTGTGGGAAAGATCAGACTATACTGCATTGCTGTGCCTCAATTTATGTTGTACTTCAGTGTTTGTAACTATGTGCACATAAAGCATTAAGATGTCAGCAGCCACTGCAAATAAATGATAGCAACTTTAGGACAGGAATAAAGTTTGGTTCAGCGCAGCCATAGAAACTTTGGGTTTGCATTATAAATTATGTATCTCATTGTACAAAAAGTAAACAAGTGCTTCCACCAATCCTCCAGTTCTTCTTGTATGCTGCTTGTGGGATCACTGGGATGGAATGATTTATCAGATTATTAAATAAGCAACCCCGACCAAAAGTTTGAACCATTCCTTAGCAAGCATGTCATGAAGCATTGAGCATGGAGATTGTTTACAACTTCTCAGCACTGAATGACCATTTCAGCACTTGGCATCATGGCTGGAAGCAAACTGGATGAACATTTAAAACACTGTAGTTACAAAAATGACCTTCCCAACTGTTACTATGTTTAAAGTATTTTTTTTTTTTGCCCTGGCTCAGTGTTAAGATGCAAGAACATATGCTGTAAACACATTTTTTATTTGTTTTTGCAAACAGCATCTAACAGATGTGTGTAGGTGTGTGTATGCATGTTAAAAAAGGGCAGATAAAGCATATAAAACATTGAGTTCTGTCTAAGGCGAACACATCATGTACGTTCTCCCTTCTGTCATGTGTAGACTGTTTTTGAAGCTCTGCACCAGAACAGCTAGAATAGATGCACATTGACTTATTGTCACATATTAGAATGTAAAACGCACCTGCCAGAACAAAGAGCAAGAAGTACTTTGGTATGTATGAGCCAAATCAGAATTCAACCGTATTGATCCAGGGGTAGACAGCCCATCACCAGTGCTCATCACACACACACACACACACACACACACACACACACACACACACACACACACACACACACACACACACACACACCTGAAATATATTCAAAAATACTCGCTCTCAATTCAAGCAGTCCATTCATGAGAAGATAAAGTTAATGCAGTACCCAAGCTCGCAGAACCAATTCAAGTAGCACGTTCAAACTCTGCAGTACCCAGAAGATAATAAAATAAATGTTTCCAGCAGTCCTTCCCACTCGCAGATCCAAGTAAATGTTTCCAGTTTCCACCATTCAAACAGTTCTTCCTGCTCGCAGATCCAATTCAGGCAGAAAGCAGCCAGCCGAAAATGTGTGCACATGATCCCTTAGCTCAGTTCTGACAGGCTGGTAGGCTAACTGAGCTGATGTCCCCACGCACGTGATGACGTCAGCTCAAAAAGCAAAAAAAAAAAAAAAATCTGGGAAAAATTCAGAAATTAAATGGTGCCACTCGGGAATCATGGCACCCCATTATTTGGACCCCAAAACTTGGTAAAAACAGAATAATTTGCTACGGTTGGGAGGTATGGTTGTTGACCATTTCACAGTTCAGTACTTAAATGATAATATTATAGATGAGGCTTGTAATGTTCGATTACAAGCCTCTAGGAAAATGCAACTGCTATAGCTCTGATCATATAACTTAAGCTCTTTATACCGTTTTTCATTCTACATACTTTACTGTAACTCAACTTTCTTTTGTAATTTTTTTTTTTTTACTCTACCCACTGTAATATCCACATTTGTGTATAATGCATCTATATATTATGTTCTGTCAGTTAATATGTATGTTGTCATGTATCTAATTGCCTTTATACTTTCAACCCAACTCTTGATATTCACTTTGTATATATGTATATACTGCAGTTTGTCATTAATTTTGTATATAATAATTCTGTATATAATATCATGTTGTGTTTACCATGGGTTGAGACTGAAGTATATCCAAGGGGATCAGTAGTCTATCCTGGTTAATAAATTCAAAATAAAATAAATAAGGGCATGCATTTTAAAATGTTGCAATTATCCTATGCTTTATTAACAAAACATTAGAAAAAGACTTGAAATGGTAAGTTAGACTATAAAGGCCTATACCACACATACACGTGTTATCCAGGCTTATAGTTAAGAAAACACACACACTGCTGATTTCAAGCTCCATACACTGGAGATGGCAAGATTCTAGCTTTTTTTAATTTCTCCAAGTCTTTTGGGTTTCTAATACCAAGATGGGAATGGATCCCATTCCTAAGTCAAAGTAGAATTAAAGTTCATGAAATTAGTATTATTTCAGTCTTTGTCAACCAGAAGTGCTCTTTGCAGCACCTGCAATGTGCCCAGTAATGACTTCTCCTGCAATTCGAATGGAGTTGCGTGTGTTGGTAACACATCTAAATATGATTGTATATTATATTTTATAAGACCCATTGCTCCTACTATTATTGGAACTGTCTGGGTATCATTTTCTTCCATGTTGCTCCCATTTCTGCCTGCAAGTCTTGATATTTTATGACTTTGTCTCTCTGTACACAAGACACTGTAGTCACTGGGTGTAGCGATTTCAATAATCAGTGCTACTTTTGTCTTCTTTTCATGGACCACTATATCTGATTTTCTTGCATCTGTCTTTTGAACTGTTGGTAATGGGTGATTCCGTGTGATGTAGACTTCATCATTTTCTATGATGTTTTGTGACTCATGTCTCAATTGTGTATCAGCTACTTCAGTACTATAATGTTTGCACAATCCCCAGTGGAACAGTCTTGCCACATTATTGTGCCTTTCAGTATACTATCCTTCTGCCATTAGTATTTCACTACAAGCAACAAGGTGTGTGACTGTTTCCAGTTCTGTTTTACAAAACCTACATTTGTCTGTTTCTCCCACATGTTCAGTGGACTTAGTAAACCAACATGTACGTAGCCCACTATCTTGGGCCGCCAATTTTAACCTTTAATTTTTTGGTTTGAATTTGCCTCTCTTTAACCATTCCTGCATTCGATCCTGATCAACATGAGGTTATTCCAGAAGTTTTCTATACTTGCAACTATATTTATGCATTTTCCACATTTCTTGCCTTCTCATCTGATCCTTTCTTCTGTTTTTTAGCACATTTAGTTGCTGCCTGATTTTTTTATTTACTTCTGGTTTGATTTCCATTCCTGCTTGACGCCGATATGCTTCTGCTAGACTAAGCAGGGAAGTCATCTTAGATTTATTCTCCTCATGTTTCAAAACTTTCACTACGTTTGGGTCTTGTGAGGTCAGCAGATGTGTGCAGTCCCATGATACATGTAATCAATTTCAAGGAGGCCCATACCCCCTTCGGAATGGGAAAGGTATAATCTTGGTATGCACTGATTTTTATAAATCATTTGGTGAGCATGAAGGATCCTTGTTTTCCTATCTAATTTATCCAACATGTTTTGGGGCCAGTCAGTCACTCCAAAACTGTAAGTTAGGACAGGAGGAGCTAATTGGTTTATAGCTTGAATTCTGTTCCTTGATGTCAACACTGTTTTCACGATTAATTTTCATGATTAATTTAAGTCTTCTAAAATATTCCTTACCAAGTTTTAGTCGCATTCGTTCATGTTTTATTGTTGATCCTACATCAGTTCCCAAATATTTGTGCACTCCCTCTTGATCAAGTTTTTTATATCACATTCTTGTCCCAAACTGATGTTTTCTTGATGGTGCAGTTTTTTTTTTATCAAGACCAAATGACATTGTTATATCATCTGAAAAAGTTTTGACTACTTGCAGTTGTGCTTTCAGTTCATCTCATGAGCTATGCAGTTTTAAATCATTGACAAAGAGAAGGTGAGAGGTCTTTACACTTCATTGTTTTCTGGGAGAAAAATTATAGCCATAGCTTAATCTGTTAAGTAGACAGCTTAATGGGTTAAGGGCAAGACAGAATAGAAGTGGTGAGAAGGAGTCACCTTGGAATATCCCCCTTTGAATTTTTATCCATGGAATAATAATTTGCCCTTTAACATGGCTTAATTGCAAAGTGTTCTGGGACTGTTTCATGGTCACTGTAATGTAGTCAATCATTGTAGGGTGTACATTATACATTTTTAAGCACTCTTTTATCTATGAATGTGGGATACTATCAAATGCTTTTTTTGTAGTCTATCCATGCCATACTTAGATTCTTCCCCTTTTTACAGTTCTCCATTATGACTTTATTTAGCAACAAGTGATCCTTTGTTCCATATGACTTTATTTTATTACCCTTTTGTTCTATGGCCATGATTGAATTTTCTTCAAAATGAGTATACACTGTCGGCATCAATTCCGGTGTATAGTTTATACAGCATCTTTGAATGCTTTAGCACCTGATTCCCCATGAATGTGTGGTGCACTGCTGGAGAGAGGCGGCCCCCTTCTTGTCTGCACGCTGACCCAGTGATAAGCGGCACTCCTCACTGACCTTGTGGCCGGCTATCCCTGGCCAACCAGATATCCGCATCACTGCAGTATCGTTACATTTAGGTGGGATTCTGACTTAGAGACATTCAGTCATAATCCCACAGATGGTAGCTTCACACCATTAGCTCCTCAGCCAAGCACATACACAAGATGTCTGAATCTGTGGTTCCCCTTGTACTGAGTAGGATTACTATAGCAGCAACACATCACCAGGAGGGTAAAACTAACCTGTCTCATGATGGTTTTATCCCAGCTCACATTCCCTACTAGTGGGTGAACTGTCCAACGCTTGGTGAATTCTGCTTCAAAATGATAAGAGCTGGCATCGAAGGATCATAAAGTTATGTCGCTATGAATGTTTGGCTGCCACAAGCCAGTTATCCCTGTGGTAACTTTTCTGACACCTCCTACTTAAAACCCAAAAAGCCAGAAGGATCATGAGGCCCCCGCATTCATGGTCTGTATTCATACTGAAAATCAAGATCAAGTAAGCCTTTGCCCTTCTGCTCTCTAGGAGGTTTATGTCCTCCCTGAGCTCACCTTAGGACATTTGTGTTACTCTTTGACAGGTGTAGTGCCCCAGTCAAGCTCCCCACTTGACACTGTCCCTGGAGTGGGTCGCACCCTGGTGTTTTGAGCCAGAAGCAAGAGCCCCCCCGCCTCCCTGGGTAAGTGAAAAAACGATAGCACTGTAGCAAACATGGTAAGAATACAGGAACTAATGAAGAGCTGGCAACCGGAGTCCCAACCAGACACAATGAGCTTTGTAAGATCCTTCATTAATATTCATAGGCTCATGCTTTTGGTCACCATACTGAATTATCAGGAATTGTTTGGGAGGTTGTACTTTCTACTACCACTCAGTTGTTTTTTACCTATGATCCACTAGCTATCAAGTTGAAACCATTCTAAATTATATATTATTCTTATTGTTGAGAAATAGATATTTATCCAGCTAAAACTTTTTCTTACACTATATGTATTCAAAAGAGCATCAGTCACTACATTCATGCAGCAGTACAAATATATGAAGTACTTTCAATGAAAAACAGTTTTGCAGTGTATATGATGAAGTGACAAAATAAAAAAAGTTCAGATTGACAAAATGGAACATATTTCAGAAACAGTCATTAAAGCAATGCTGTAGGCTTCTGTGTTATTAAAATAAAATAAACATTTTGATCATTGTATCATATAGAAATTGGGGTACAAAATTCTAAAATATGTCCATTTATAGAAGTCCATAAAAAATAAAAATGACATACCTAACAGTTCCGAAGTGATTGGTGTGTGCCATTGGATTGCTGTATGGTGAAAAGCTATGACAGTCCTCCCTGCTTGAAATGTCATTATGTACCGCTGTGACTCCTTTTAATTGTTCACTTTGTAATGTGGTTATTTTTTCAAATAAGTTTTATTAAAGCCGTTTCTGAAAAATACAATTATTAATATAGCACTGAACATATTTTATAATGAATTAAATAAAAAATACTAATATAAAAGATAAAAAAAGACGAACTATGTACAAAGATGTTCACTATGCTATATACAAATAAAACAAGTTAGAATAAAAGTATAAGAGCTGATTAATACCTTTAAATTATTGATTTTCTAATAAATCAATTATGTTCAAACATTGGTTGTATATTGCTGTTTTCCTAGGAGATCTAGACTTGATTGTCATTGATTCTAATTTGGATACTTCCAAAAGAAGGTCTTTAAAGTTTTGAAAAGAGGGAATTTGTGATGATTTCCAGTTTCTGGTGATTTCTTTCCTGGCTGTGGACAGAACAGACCAAAGAATCAAATATTTACTTGATTTAACACATGATGGGATTGGAGAATTAAATAAAACTAAAGACTTAGTAAGCAGGAAGTTATCAGTAAATATTATTTGTAAGAAATTATCAATATCTTCCCAAAAATGTTTCATATGAGAACAATCATAGAAAATATGTGCCCAATCAGCATTTTGTACCTTCATACATCTCCAACAAAGTATATCTTCTTTAAACATCTTATTTATATTATATGGAGTGATGAATGATCTATTTAAAAATCTCCAAGTAAACATTTTTCATTTAAGTGATGTAGAATATTTACCTGCTGACTGAAGAAAATTCAGTTTATCTATATCTGAAGGGTTACAATTAATGTCAGAGAAATATTTCCAGTAATTATCAGGAAATATATCTAAATCTGATTTAATAATTTTATATATATATATATATATATATATATATATGACAAATTAATTTTAATTAAGTTGCTCTGTTGAGAAAAAACTATCCGGTACTGAATGAGTTTGGCAATTACATTTTTAACTGAAGAAGGTATCAAATCAAGTTTTATGTCTGATATAATTTCTAGCTTCTTGTAAGTCAAGCCATAATGATGAATCAAGGTTATTCTTTTCCAATAAAATATTAATGGACTGCATTTTATTGTTTTTTACCAATTGATGCCAATAAATCAGATGTGTTTGCTCGGGTATTAACATTCTATGAAAATGTGTGGAGAAAATAACCCCCTGTGTATATGCTATGGGGAAAATAAGGAATAACCAATTTTCATAGGATTGGAATCTATGAATGAAATTTTTAAAGGATTTCAAAATTATATTAATATAATTTGATATAAAATTGTGAGTAGGGCATAAGGAAAAATATTCCTTTAGTTTCCATATGTGTGTGTTATTTATTAATCTTAGCTTAAAGGAATCATTATTATTATTTCAATTTTGTGATGAAGATAGGATAATGTCTTTCCATTTAGCTGAATATTTGCTATCTATAAGATACTAAACTGTTTTAATAACTGAGGAGATTGAGTACATTTCTAAATTTGATAATGCAATACCTCCATTATCCCAGTTATACATATGATATGTTAAAGAGATTCTTGGCTTAATTGGGTACCATAGAATTTTTTTAATCATAATATTAAACATTTTAATTATTGTACAAGGTGGGGGACTAGACAGATTGAACTATGTATAGAATTTTTGGTAAAAGTATCATCTTTATGATCGATAACTTCTCCTCTATTGAGAATTTTATTTTAGACCATTTATGTATTAATTTGTGTATTTCTATTAAACTTTTATCGAAGTTCAATTTCTGAATTTTTTTTAAGCTATTGGCAATAATTATACCTAAATATTTTATTTGTTGGGATTGTGGTATATATTTTTCAAATTCACTTTGAATATTATATTTTTGAACCAGATAACAAGATTTGTGTTTTATTGTGATTGAATTTAAGACCTAAGTTTTTTTGGAAATTATCTATATCATTAAATAATTCTTGAATACTTGGGTTTGTACCACCCAAAGTAATCAAAATGTCATCTGCAAACATTTGAATCTTTGAGGTTTTATTAAGACTTATTTCAAAACATTTAATATTACTGTTATCTCCAGTCAAATTTGTCCAAGGCTCCATTACTAAGGTAAATAAAAGAGGGGATAAAGGGCAACCTTGTTTAGTTCCTTTCGTAACAGGTATAAACTGGGAATATTAGAACCAATTTTGACATAAGCTTGAGAACCTATATATAACTGGGTTATAAGATTTATAAAATTGTTAAAAAAATTGAGTTCCTGTAAGAGAATAAATAAATAATCCCAATTAGCAGTGTCAAAAGCACAGTTTATATCTAAACTAATTATAGTCAAGTTATTTTTTAGGTTTTTAGTTGACTCAATTAAGGTTATTAATTCTTTTAATGTTATAAGTTGTTCTGTTTACTGTGAAACCTGTTTGGTCTTCATCTACTAAATTGGGAAGAAATATCTTGTCATTTCGCATATATAGACATAAATATTTTATAGTCCGTGTTTAGTAAGGAAATAGGGCTATATGAATTACATTTTGCAGGGTCTTTTTCAGGCTTTAGGATAGGAGAGATGAATGCATATTTCCATGACGGGGGGATAATATTTTTTATTTTGTATAGTATTAAAGACTGAAAGTAATAAGGTTATTGCTTTATCTGGTAGGAGTTTGTAAATTTCTGGGATACTGCCCTCATTACCAGGTGCTTTGTTTTGTTTGAGTATTTGTTCTTGAATGTCTTTTAAAGTAATTTGCCTATCAAGTAATTTAATTTGCTCATCTGTTAATCTGTTTTTAGAATTTTTTTTAATAAAGGCTTGAACTTCTTTCTTTGAGTTTATTAATGCCGAAGATTGGATTAGATTAAGAAAAGATTCTCTGAATTCAATTAGTATATTATGTAAATCAGATACTAATCTTTTCTTTTGAGGTGAATATATTTCTTTAATGTGATTGAATTTATTCAATCTTTTTATTTTATTGGATAAAATATTCAAAGATCTGGGATTCAATTAAAAATTTATATTTCTCTAGACTAATCATAGTTTTATGGTTAAGAATCTCGAGATACTTATTATTTAAGGTTTTTAGTTCAGCCAAGTGGGATTTGTCTTGTAGATTTTTTGATAACTCAAGATTCACAATATCTAGTTTTGTTTGTATCTCTTTTAAATCTTTATCCCATAAAAGTCTTTTTTTTCTTGTGCCAATCAATTATTCAGCCATATAGGTATGCCTTCATTGCATCCCAAATGAAAATTTCAGATGTATTGTTGTTGACATTAAAATCTAAAAAAACTATGAATTTCTCCTAATATGAAGGTATTGAAATCCTTCAATTTAGTGATATATGCTGGAATTTGTTTTATCTGAACATTTGCACTAGTATGAATATTATATATATCAAAGGTTCTAGAGTTGTGATCTGAAAAGGGACATGTAATAACTTTTACATTACATAAAGAATCTGTTAGACTGTTTGAGGTAAAAACTCTATTCTTGAATTTGTGATGTGTCTATGTGAAAAAAAATGTATAGAATAGTGATGGATCAGCATAATTATCAATATCCTTTAATAAATAAGAACTAGTAAACTCTTTTAATAATCTAGCTGAGCTTGAAACTTTTTTCTTACCTTTAGAAGTAGAGTCAGAAGTACTAAAAATGCAATTAAAATTGCCAGCTAAGATAATACTGCCCTTAGAAAATTGAATAATATGATCAATATGTTGTGCTGAAGTCTGTCCAAAGAAAGGAATCCAGTACATGTTTATTCAAGTAAGTATTAAATTATTGAATTGTATGATAACAGAAGCTACCATACCTTTATTATCTTTGTATGTATCTATTACTTTAGGTTGTAGTAATTTGTTATTCCACAGTCTTGCTACACCTCTTTTTTTTTGGGAATGTTCAGAACTAACAAGAATTGAGAAAGATTTAGACTCTAATTTGGAAATATCTTCTATCATATGAGTTTCTTGAAGAAAAATTAATTGTGAATTATGTAATTGTAGATATTTATTCAAAGACCTTCTCTTTTTAGGATTATTTAGTCCATTTATATTGAGAAATCCAGTGAAGTGATGTCAGTTTGTAAATTTGTTGGATTGAAATACATTCTGATTAAGACTTTTATTAAATATTAGTTTGTAAGATGATAAAAAAGGAAGGGAATACAGCAAATTATAGAGTATAATATGCATGAAAATTGTATAAGATAAATATTTAAATAACTTTTCTTTATACACATTTTAGTGAACATCTGAAAAATTATTATCAGAAGATTATAACAAAACTTTCTAACAAAAAAAACGCTTTAAAACCCACCTGGAGTTAAAAACTCCTAATTTGAGTGACATTAATCACTCAAATTAACATTCCTACTAGCAGCATATTTCACCATTAGAAACCTGGCTTGTTGATATACATGTTAATGTTATGCAAAAAAAAGAACTTGTGTTAGGTTAACTATTAAAAACTTGTTGACTTAATAAATTACAAAATTAATTAAGTTGTTATAAAGTTACTAAATGCTTATCAGTATAATTAAGTATAACAAATAGCACCAGTATTATTTAACGTCAACATAAAAATAATATAAACCAAGTGTATAATGTCTTGCAAAAAGTAAATATGTTTGTTGTAATTACATAAGATCAGTACTTTAATGATGCTTAATTAAAGTTTTATTTCATGTATGATAAACTACCAAGATTAATAGTTAGATTTATTCTTAACTGCTTTCAGTTTTGAAAAAAAGCAAAATATTTCAACACTCTAGTTTACTTATTTTTTTTTTTTGAAAAAAGGGCCATTAAACTATAAGAATTATATAAAAAAGGAGAACAATATAATTGTTATAGAGTTATTTTAAAGTTTCCCATATTTAAATATTGTCAAAGGTCAAGCAATTATTACAATATGTAGAAAAGGCTATACATAAATCTATAAGTCTGTAAATATTGTATTATAGACTAAAAATCAAAACATCAACTAGAAACATGTTTGCATCTAAAGTTTTTATAGTTGCTGTAATCTAATTTCCAGATTAGTATTTAAATTAGTGAAATCATAACCAATTAAATACATTATTTATAGATCTATAAAGCTAAGAGAATATCTAGTATTATAATTTTACTCTGTTCTGAAGTTTCTGTAGTCAGCTCTATATATGAATGTATCACATGACTGTTAAAGATTAATATCATAGCTATTAGCATTATTGATTTGAAATAGATTGTATAGGAGAAGAAACTATATTCCTTATTATCTTTTGAGTTATTCAGATATGACCAAAATATATGCTATACAATTCAATAAAAAGATGTATCAAAGCATTACTGAGAATGTAGGAGAAATAGATTACCCCAAATTTAAATTTGCCTAATGTGAGAATTAATTTATATACCAGAAAGCATAATGTCCACATCTCACAAGTAGTCAAAAAAGACAAATTAGTTTACATAGCTAACTTAAAATGTTTTTTAAATAAATAAAAGCAGTAAGGCAGTTTTATATAGACATAGAGAGCAACATTTGCAATATGTCTTGTTACATTTGGTGACTTCTTATCCTTACATAGTTGATAAAAATAAGATAACTGAAAATAATAAAACTCTGGACATACCACAAGAATTTGAATGATGTTTGGTATTATCTTTCTTTCGGTTAATCAAATGTCTGTACTTGGACAGCACCTATTCAAGAGTATCATGACCACTAAACCAGTGTTGGACTTATTTACTTATTAATTTACTTGGTACCTGCACATTATTGCAACCACAACATTTACATTTTACACATTTACACACACTGCTGACAAACCAAAATGAACAGGTTATAAAAAATATGTGCCCTAACTAAGAATATTAAACATTATAAGACTGAATGGGATTCTTATGTGTGAAACAAAAATAGTAGTTATTTTATGTATGTACAAACACATAACATAAATTTGTTACTATTATCAACTTTCTTCAAGGGCTAGCTTCTGTTTTGGAACCAGTATTTTATGGTCATCTCAGGGAGTGCCTAAAGTAAGCAACCTCCCAACACAAAAATCTGATCAAAGCTCCAAACACATGAACCAATTTTAAATATTTCTCTTATCAAATTGGAGAGTTACTAGAAAGAGACCTTTACTGTAAGGAGGCATTTTCGTGAAGCACATAAAACATGTCATTATTTCCTGGACTCATTCCTCATTGAATGTCAGTAAAAGTATAGAAACCTATACATTTTTATTGTATGAAAAAAATATACACACACATATAAGGAAGGCAAAAACGATTTCTATCTAAGTTAAACTAGACAGTTTACAAATAGGGACGTGAAACTTTCATCTATCCTCCCCATTAGTGTGCATCATTATCCACAAAGATGATTAGGCATTCAGTGACGAGACACAATATTGCAACAGTGCTACTTCAAGGTCAAAATGAAAGGGTTATATGGCATATAGTGGAACTTTACACACAACAAAAAAAAGTGTTAACAGACTATTTGAAAAAGCAGTGATACCAACACATAAAGGACCATGGGTGCAAGAATCGTCACACATAACTAAACACAGTAAGATTCAGTGTGGCTACAACAATATACAAGCACCATTCAATTTCTGTTTTGACAACTGAACAGACTAAACTATTCATCTTCTCCAGTTATGTCTCAAGACAAAATAAGAAAACAGAACTCAAAGCCAGTAAAGTGAATACAGTTTAAATATAGACCAGCAAATACAGATTACTGTATGTTATGTATTATTAAAATTTCTAATATAAATGTTAATTTAGCTCATAAATGGCCTTGTGTTTCTCATTCAGTATGTCACATTGTGAAATCTGTACGACAGTTCAAGGTCTATAGTACAAATTGAAATTATCTAAAATGGTTCTAAGTTACTCATTCAGTGTATCACTCTACTAAGCAGAATTAAATGGGCAATTTGACACGTTCTACACTTGTATATACTAAATGTATTATCAAGAACACTGCATCTACAAGTTTTTGCATTTATCTGTTGTTTCCTGGCATTTTCAGTTCTCTGCTTTGCCCTTTGGCCTTTCTACTGCCCTAAGGATATTCACCAAATGTCTCACTCCTGTGATTGCTTTTTGCAGGCTTCAGGGGATCCAAGTATTTCTGTAGTTGGACAACTTCCTGTTTCAAGCATCCTGTCCAGAGATCCTGTTGCAAAATCTTCATTTTGCCATCTCTCTTCTTCAGAGACTGGGGTTCACAATAAACCTCAAAAAGACTTTAACTCTCTCTCAGGATCATGATTTTCTGGGTTTCAGGATTCAGATGGTGCCTCTGCTGTTATCCCTGCTTCCTCGCAAGGCCTCATTACCTTCTTTCAAACTCTCCTTCTTCTAGCCTCCATTACAGCCAGGGAGTTTCTGAGAGCTCTGGAAGTCATGGCATCCACCATCCCTATGTTCCTTCTGGCCAAACTCCACATGAGGAAGTTTCAGTGATTCCTGAATTCAGTTTGGCTTCAACAAGCACATCCTCTAGAATCTGTAGTTCCTCTTCTACCTTGTCTCAAGAAGGAACTTCAATGGTGGAATCAGCAGTTGTGCTTAAATCCAGGGCTCCCTTTTCATCCCTCTCTTCCCTCTCAGGAGCTGTTCACAGATGCTTCAGACGTGGGGTGGGGAGCAGTTTTTGGCTCCTTAAAGATGCAGGGGGTCTGGTCTCCTCTTCAACAGAAAGAGCACATCAGTGTCAAAGAGATGAGATCCTTTCTGATGGCGCATACAGGTTTTCATCCTCTTTTCTCACCAGGACCTCTTAAGGTATTTGCAGACAATACCGCAGTGATGTGGTATGTTAACAAACAGGGGGGAACAAGATCTAGTTCTCTTTGCCGGATGGCACTCCTGGTATGGGATCTTGCTGTTTAGTATCACGTGACTTTTCACACAGTTTACATTCCCTCAGGTCAAAATACTGACAGACTCTCTGAGCAGGTTCTTAACTCAATCCCATGAATGGATGCTTCACAGGGGTGTGTTCCTGGACATTATCCATGAGTGGGGTACTCCTCAAGTAGATCTGTTTGCCTCCCTTTTGAAGAAACAATGTTGTGGAAGGTGGACGCCCTCTCTTTTTCTTGGAAGGAATGTTTCTTTATGCGTTCCCTCCACTTCCCCTCATTCCAAAAGTCCTGTTCAGAATTCAACAGGACACCCCCAAAATCTTGTTGGTGGCTCCCTTTTGGCTGAGACAGCATTGGTTCCCCTCCTGTAACACATTTAGCCAAGGGCAATCATAACAAGATACCTCACAGGGTGGACCTACTCATAAAAGGCAAGGAATCTCTCATCCATCCCCACCTGTCCACTATTCAGCTGACACTGTGGGTGACAGGATTTTGTTTCCACATAGACAACTTTTTTCTGAGGACATGCTTGGGGTCCAGCAAGAGTCCAGGAAACCCAATAGTAGGAAATTCTATGTATCAAAATGGAAGAGGTTTTTTCTGCTTGGTGTCTTTCTCGAAACCTGGATCCCCTTTCTGTAGATGCTCCTTTGGGTTCTGTCTGTGTGAATTGCTCAGTGCTGGGTTGGCTTATTCTTTTAAGGCCCACTTGTCCGTTATCTCTGCTTGTCTGCTTTATCTCCTCCTTCAGCTTCTATGTTTGAAGCTAAATAATTCCTTAAAGGTGTCCTTCATATTAGTCCTCCCAGAAAGCCTGTTCCTCCTCCCTGGGATCTTAATTTTGTTTTGGAGAAATTGACTCTGGCTACTTTTGAGCTTGCAGGTTCAGCTTCCTTGCAACATTGCTCTTGGAAGACTGTTCTTTTGTTAGCCTTTACTTCTGCCATATGGGTTTCTGAGCTTCAAGCCCTTCTGGCTTGTCCTCCTCTTTTGGTGTTTCATAAGGACAGAGTGTCCTTTTGTACTAATCCTTTTATGTCCAAGGTGGTGAAGGAGTTGTCCCTTAGTCAGTCTACTCATTTGCCAACTTTTTTCCCTTCTCCGCAATCTGCTAGTGAGAAGGTGCGGGATTAGCTGCATACAAGCAGACTATTTCTTCTTGGATTTCAAAAGCTATTTCTTTTGTTTGTTCTTTTCATGGCAAGAGCCTTCCTTATTGTGTAAAGGCTCATTCTACTAGAGTTGTGGCTTCTTTTGGTATGGTTTTTCAAGGGTTTGGATACTATCTCCATTCTTGAGGCAGCTACTGGACTTCTGTGTTTACTTTTATCAAGCACTAGAAGTTGGATGGACTCGCTAGAGCTGGTTTTGCTATGGCCATCTTTCATGGCTTCCTAGAGGGCTCTGCAGGTCCTTCCTCCTCCCAAGTTTCTTTCTGCACTTTGGCACTCTCCTTAATGTAATGAATATTCCAACAGTGATACGGAAGGACATAGTACAGTTGTGTAAAATCTTATAAAAGTAGATGTCCTTCCCTTTACTGTTGCAGTATTCACTCCCTCCCTCCTCCCCCTAGTCCATTTCTCTTTTGGATGCACTGGTTACCTCTTGGTTTTCCTTGGACTGGCATTCCTACTGGCGCTTTCAGTTCTGAGTATGGTATGTCACCTTTATGCTGTATGCTAAGTGAGGAGATGTGTGATGTACGGCGTACCTTAAAGTAACCTAAAGGCTTTGGTATACTGTCCGGTCTTTGGGCTGCCCTAGGCAGGGGATCCCTAATGTAATGAATACTGCATCTACCATCAGGGTAAAATTTCATACAAGTGTACTTTCTTAATATTAAAGAAGCTATTTTTTTTCTTGGTTTCCTACAGTTTGAAGCTTATTAGAGCACTTCCGTGACCCAGTAGGTTTTTAAAATAACAGCTCAGGTTCCTTAGGCATTTTCCTTAATTTCAGCAAAGTGTAACTTTGTATTCCCTGGGCTTTTCTTTGTCAACATATTCAGAAATTGCAATTTCTGCCCAACATTCACGTGACAAGTGTCCTGATTCTCACTGTGTCATTTGGCTGCTTTTCTTTAATTACACATATTTCATATTGAATGTTTTTCTTAATGGAGGAATAATGTATGGAATTGTGATTTGAATCAATGCATGTTTTCACTGCTAGCTGATAATCTTTTGTAAGTGTGGAGTAGATAGATGTAGCTCTAACTGAGATCCAGACATCCCAGGTTCAGCTAGAGACCCAGACATTGATGGAGCCAACAGGGGAAGTGATGGAAGTCTATGATTGAAATCATCTCAGCCATCCTGGGGAAAGGAAATTGCCAAAGACCCAGCAAAGGATTACCACATGGGAGGGGGAGGGGGTCAGTACTGTTCCGAGTAACTCTGGGATGCCAAAGTGCATGTATTCCAACTGGACTCTGTGGCTGCGTGGAATCACTCCCCCACAGCAGTTTTTCATAGCTGAATATTATACTGTACCAGCTAGCTAACATTGGTAATGGTGTTAGGACCACTGAAAAAAATTTCTTAACTTCCAGCTGTATGACCACCACAATCGTTGTTTCACTTGTCCATACAAGCATCATCTTCTAATGCCAGGAGAGGGCAGGAGCAACTGGATCAATTGGTTAAGGAAGGTGGGTTGACCACAAAAATCGTAAAAAAGAAATGCATATTGTACATGCCATGATTTTTTCAGCAGCTAAATGATGTGATAGTAATTTGAGTCAGAGATTTCCAGGAATAATCATTGTTATAGTCTTCATACCTTTGAATCCATTTGTTCCAATAGGGCTGTAATGACATCTGCTTCTTTACTTTACAAAGGTAGTGCATCTCAGACATCTTAGGTTGTCACCATTGTAAGATACTTTAAGGATGGTATTGCAGACAGTGCACTTTAAAATTATCTTTCATTCAGACTGTACTTCCATTTATTGTTCAAACTCACAGTTAAAAGAAGCATACAGTACCAGTGCTAACTCACTCAAGATGGCAAGGTTAAAGCAACATAGCAAACAATGGTGAGAATACTGGAACTTAATGGTGCTTAGCATTCATAATATTGCACCAATCAAAATGTGCCTTAAGTGATCATTGTTAATATTCATGTGCTCATACTTTATTTGCTACATTGAATTGTCAGGAACCAATTGGGAAGTCATGCCTTAACCAGTCAGCAATCACCTGCTCTTCATTAGCTGTCAAGATGAACACATTGCAAATATTACAGTACTGAGCGCATCTTGTGTTTATTGGTTGTACCTGAAGCTCTGCATTTCTGATACAGATTGCTAAAAAGCAATAAGCAGTTGAAAGGGTGCACGTATTTTGTGAGAGAGAAACAGGTGTTGCATTTAGGGTTCCTAACACCAATGCATAGTTTAGGGTCCCTAACACCAATGCATAGTCCCAGAAAAAGAAATATGATGATAATTGGGAGAACAGAACATAACATATCCAGATTAAGATTGCCTGACTGCAGTATCTATAGGTTTAAAAGTCAAAAGAAAGTAAGACGCGCTGTATAACTGCAGAATGAACAGAAATACTTGACTCACTAAATTCATAAGGAAGAGAGTGCTTCCAAATGAATTAAGTTGTCTTGTAGAACAGCACCCAAGTTGAGATGTGCAGACTTTGTCTAATGCAGAAAAATAAGCTGTTTATACTGTGTAGCCATAGATTTTCCCAGACCTCTGCACTGGTGTTCAAATACTGTTCTAATATTCTAATCCTGAGCTTGGTACATTGATACATCTGTATTGTCAGTAGACTGGCTGGCAAGGGAAAAATTGGACATCCTCTGGAATATTTTTCTTCCCAAAGTAGGAGAAAGAATGCTGTTCACAGTAGAAAAAGCATTTAACAGATGGTAGAAGGTGATCTGGCCATTAGTACTTGAAAAGTATGGTGGGAACTTTGTGCACACATGAGTTGTACTCCATGTGCGTATTGGCCCATGCTTTAGGGTAAGTCAAAAAATATGGTTGGAAAAGGATAGTTTATTTCTTTTTCCTGTGTGAACAACTTGGATAACATCACTTTTTAAAAATAGCCCCCTCCTTGGTCTAGAAGAGAAGTTGTGGACCATTTGAACCACCCATTCCCCCGTCATATATTATTAGTAGGCCTGTTCCTGAAGAAAAACTAGCATTTTAAGTTGAACAGAAGCCATAGTAACGTCCTCTTCAGTGAAAACAGTATAGATTAAGCTTTATTAATTTCCTGCACTTCCTTGATGTAATCCAAAAGCAGGCTGTTCCACAGCATATTATCACATCTTAGAGCCCACAGATGACAGTTATGCATCACTGATATGGCAAAAACATCTACTGAGGATGAAGTTATTTCTGGAGTACTTGGTGGTGAACAGGTTTAATAGAATGGCCAAAGTGCCTACATCAGGGAAACTAATCTAGCACTAGTGTCTCAGTATAGACAGTTTGGCAAATCAAAGGAGTTAATTGGTCAGTTATCCAAGTCAATACTGCAGAGGGACTTCAACCCTTGTAGTACCTTCTGTAATCAATTCAAAGAATGTATCTATATATATATATATATATATATATATATATATATATATAAAGTGTCCTGTTAGCCCTGTGATATCCTTAATAATTTATTCCCTACTGCCCATTATTTCCTTACTTGATTCCCAGGTTTCTGCTCCTATGAAACCCATACAGGCATTGAATATAAAATTTTGGGAGAGTGGAATGAAAAACTAAGGGTCTGAATTTTCCACCATAGATTCCTCAAGGCAGGACAGTGGCTCCATTTATAGTCAGACTCTTTGTGTTTACCATTGACGTTTCACTGAGTACTGTGGTTATCCAACTCTCTTATAAGATGTTGTCATCTTCCCATTGCCTGCAGTTTACTCCCCTCCTTACCATTGGACTATCATCCTATTTTGGCCATTTCCCTCTTTGTAAAATCTTCATAAAGCTAGTCCATACACAAGTCTTCACTTGTCATTAAGTGTGATTTGTTAACCAATCTTCAGTATTGTTTTCATAAAGAATTCATCATGTTAACAGCCGTGTGTAATGTTATTGACTTCAACACTCCCACCAGAGGTGACAACATATTGGACCTGGTCATCACCAACATGGGGGACCGGTGTTCCACACCAGAGGTCAACCCCTTGCTGGTTAGATCTGACCATAAACAAATCACTTTGGATATCCACATTCCGCCCCCACCCCCGGACAAGGAAACCACCATGAAAACTTTTCAAAAGCAAACTTCACTTTATTTAAGACCGAGGTGGAAAGTTTCAAAGCCCCCATGCTAAAGGATAACGTAGTCCAAGCTGCAAAATCCTTTACTTATGCATTCTACGGGGGCCTGCAAAAATGCATGGATCATGCCATCCCAAGCACAACCAAGACTCACTCCTCCAAGAAAAGGAAACCAGTCTGGTGGACTCCTGCCATAAACAAGCTATACAATAGAAGGAGGAAACTAGTACAGAAAAGAGTAAAATCCCAAGAAGGGAAGACATCCCTGATTAGTATCAGCAAGAAACTACGATCCCTCATAAAATCATCCAAGGCGAGCTTCGAAAGAAAAATTGCCAAGGACTCCAAAGATAACCACAAAGCATTCTTTAGCATGTCAAAAATCTAAGTGGCAATGCTCAGATCTGCTCAGAGTTTGTGCAGAATGGCACAAAATACACTGAACTGACCAATATCGCCAACATCCTGGCAGACAGGTTCAGTGCAAACTTCACCCCCCTATCACACCCAAAAGGGCCCATAACCATACCAGAAGAATGTAGGGCCCCTGAAATCACAGACACTCAGGTTAAAACAGCCCTCTCCAAAGCCAAAAACATAGCATCATTGGGACCAGACGGTGTCCCAGGCTGCATCCTACACGAGCTCAAAGACTAACTAACCCCTCACCTAAACACACTGTTCAAACTCAGCCTCTCCAAAGGCTACATACCCATAGAGTGGCACACAGCAACAGTTATTCTGCTCCACAAAGGTGGAGCCACAACAGACCCTGGGAACTATCGCCCTATAAGCCTGACTAGCTTGGTCTGCAAGGCTATGGAGTGCATCATCATGGAACTCATTAACAGAGACATTGGGGAACATCCAAACACTGGACCCTACCTAGTTCGGCTTTGTTAAGGACAGATCATGCCTCCTAAACCTGGTGGACTCCTTTGCGACAGTTACCAAGGCCTATAGAAGAGGGAAAGGTGGTATACATAGCCTACCTAGACCTTGCAAAGGCCTTTGACACCATTCCCCATTCTGGTATTATAGACAAGCTCACCAGCCTGAACATATAACCCCCTACGTCACAAGATGGATTGCCAACTGGCTCACAGACAAAACCCACACGTTAAGAGTTGCGGGGGCTAGGTCCGAGGCTAAACCGGTTACAAGTGGCATTCCCCAGGGATCAGTCCTAGGACCCCTCCTGTTCGGCATATACTTCTCAGAGGTACATGCAAGCACAGGAGGACTGTGGCTGACCAAGTTTGCAGACGACTGTAAACTAAGGGCTATAATTGACTCTCCACCTGACACAGACACCCTCCAAAACGGTCTCACGGAGACGGATACCTGGTGTCAAAATCATGGCCTCAAGCTAAATGCCAAAAAGTGCATAGTCATCCCCTTTGGAAAAAAACAAAGTACCCACAAACTACCACATAAGTGGTAGTCCCCTAAATACGAAGATGTAATAAGGGATCTGGGGACCCAAGTAGATAGTAATCTCTCCTTTGATAATCACATTGCCAAAGTGATTAAAAAATCCTTCTATGTGGCCCACCTAATCACAAAAGGGTTCACATCCAGATCAAAAGAGCTCATTGTGCCCCTCTAGTCATCACTCATCAGACCCATCATAGAGTACAATGCCCCAATTGGGATGTACCTTACAAGACACCTGCAACAGCTGGAAAGACCACAGAAGTACCTCACCAAGAGGATCACTGGCCTCAAACAGATGCCCTATGCAGCTCGACTGAAGAAACTCCAGCTGTACTCGGTTGCATACCACATACTCAGACGTGATCTCTGCCTGACATACAAGGCCATGTCCAACCCAGAATTAATGGACATGCTCCACCTAAAGAAAACCTTATCCCCATGAGCCACACGCTCTAGGGATCTAAACCTCACCACAACAGTAAATAGGACAAGCTGGAGGGATAGATTCCTGTCCCAGAGATTTCCCATGCTTTGGAACAAGATTTCAGTCTACATTAGGCAGAGCTCCTCGCTAACACTCTTCAAGAGAAACCTTGACGAGTGGATGGGAAACGGAAAGTTTACCCTGGGGATCACTTCAGTGGCTCTGCTGGACAGAGGCACAGAGAACTAATCTAAGCGGGTGGCGAAAGCCAACACATTCTGGCTAGGCTTATAAATGCCTTCGGGCAGATAGCCTAGTATCTACCTATGAACCTATATGGATGATCGCTTGGTTATTGGTTGCATTTTTGTTGACAAAATGAAGCCCTTCAAGTCTACTGGTAATCTTTTTTTCTTTCAGAATTTGAAAAGTTTTGTCCTGATGCTGGAATGATCAAATGAATAATCTTTTTTTCTTTCAGAATTTGAAAAGTTGGGTCCTGATGCTGGAATGATAAAATGATTCCCAAATTATTCCAAAGCCGTCTCTCTGGAAGGGACTTTTGAGCATCCATAGGACCTGCTGTCTAATATTAGGTACTTTGACAAGTGATGTTCCTTAAGGTTTAGTCCTAAGGCCACTAATTATCTTTCTGCTTCTAAACAACCTAATTTGTGACCTTGCTAAAATAGATATAGCCACTAATGAGGATGACCTACTAATACTATATTTTAGGGCAGCCAGCAGTCTTGCATTACATACTACAAAGGGACCTTAATATGGCATTGGAGTAACCACAACAAACCAACCATTATTATGGCTGTATGCATTGACTTAACCACAACAAACTATCCATTAACCACATCCTCTAAAATCTGCAGGTATGGCTTCTACTGACACTAAGTGCCTGAAAGATGGTGTCCCAATCCTTCTTAAGAAAATGATAAATAATCCTGTTAATCAAGTAACTCAACATAAATACTTACGACTCTTGCTGGGATAATCCTTTTCTTTCCTTTTCATTTCAGTCTTGCATTGAAATGAAAGCTAGCAGAGTATTTAACCAGCTTAAAATGTACTAGAAAGTTTCTTGTCTCACTCACAGAACTTGGAAAGCCCTAGGCATCAATGCCTTGAGACTCAAAATAAATTACTCCCTACCAGTAGTTGCACTGAGCCACCAGCAAAAATAGTGTCTCCCTTCAGAGTTGCTACAAACAAGTTCTGCAGATTCATCTTTCTGACAGACAGAAATCACTATTACTTGCTGGTACAAAAGGCAACAGTGTTGCTTGTTACTTAGCCACTCTTTTATGCTAGTTTTGCTTACATAAAAGCTAATCAACATGGATAGCTAGCTGTCCTCTGCTAGCCAATCGAATATATAAAAAAAGGCACTTACTCTCATGAAACCACCTTTTGCAGTTATTGTTGGTGGAAAAAGCTTTCCCCAAAGTAGAATGTGCTTGCTGGAACCAGTTCCAAGCAGAAGTTCCTAATGAACGTGGCAGCTCTCATGGTCTATAGGACTAAAGCCCTAACTATGAACTTGGAGAGAAGAGAGAAGTAGTGTGGCTCTGTCTGCCAGCTCCTTCTTTCAGAGGAGGGTTTCATATAGCGAGCTTGTGTTGGCTGGCCATTATTTGCAGTCCTACTGGAGATAGCTCAGTGAAGTGTGTAAGCTAGGTGTGCAGGCAGACTTGGTTAGCTTAAGACAGAATGGAGATGCTCCTTGACCATATCTCATGATACACAGTGGGTGGCATAAAGCAGTATGTCACCAGGGAGGAGGAATAGAGCCTTCACTTTGACTGTGGGTTATTATGGTAGGTCATAGAGCCTCAACCTTGACTTAAGCCTCTTATTTATGAGTGGACATGGTGGGTCCCTGGTGACTTTCTTCCTCTGTGCTACCCACATCAACAGCCCCCTGGGACTAATAACGTTTGCTGACACAGTTACAACTGGACTCCAGGATTCATGCAGAAGTATGGATTAACCTCATGAAGGGCCCCCACTCCAGTGAAAAGTCAGGGCAACTAATTGCTCTAGGATTTGTGGGAAAAAATAATAGTTCACAACTGACTTAAGTTGGGTCGATTTCAAATGAAACTGAGAGATGATATTTCCTTGGTGTACAGGTGTAAGTACCTCAGAGATGTTGGTTGATGTATAAACATGATGCCCTTTTTGTTGAGCCTTTCTTGTTTTTCTCTGTTCTTCATTCGACTTGGCTAACGTCTGTGGTCCGGAATATACAGCCTTTTCTGATAATTAGTGCTCCAGTGTTTTCACTTTAATATAATTAGAGCAAATTTCATTTTCGTGTACTCTCTCTTGAACATTGATGTTCATGCTTTGCATATGTTAATCTTAAGCTTGATATTTTTCTGTGTGTACAGTGTAATGTGGACTGTTTGCTGACTTTGGCACTGGTTATGGCTGAAAAGGATCTGTTGATCAAGCCGCCTACCTACTTAATATGCAGATATACAAAAAAGCTTGCAGTTCTGAAGGGGGAATGACCTATTGTGCTACAGAGTACACAATGACTTTGCGATCCAAGTGCATCAGTTTAACAAACTGTTGTATCCACCTGAACAATGGATACTAAATTTCAAAACAAATTGTAGAGCATACCATAAATTAATACCTAACAATTTGGTGACTACAGTCTTTGTTCAATAAGCAGTTTCCATGGTATAGCCTGTGTTCTTTCCAGGCCACTGTATAACAGAGAGAATCATAAGATAAATATCAGAGAAACAAATAGATCCATTGTACCACCTTTTTCCCCAGTAAGGTATAGACTTTTAGTCAGAATTCAGCATTCCAGCTGGACACTGTAAGTATACAGAACTCTACATCCGACTCTGGCTTGGAATAACAAGTTTTGTACCATACATTTTGGCTAAGAGAGAGAATACTGACACACACTAGGAAAATCTGAGCCAGTTTTGGATTATGGCCTCCCTAACTCTTACCTCCATTACCTAGCAAAGCGATATAGCTGACAATAAGTTGTCCTGCATTGAAAAAAGAGGATATTCTCATGGTGTGATGTGGGGTGCTGAGCTGGGTAGGACAGGGGTACAAGTGATTCACTGTAGCATTGGGGGATGTTGTACGGTTAACACTGATTAAGGGCCAAAAAAAAAAAAAAAAAAAAAAAAGGTGTCACTACACAGAATTTTCATTGTGAGTTAGTACTAATGCATGAACTGTAAAATTGGTAAAAGGATTAAATGATAGTCTGCACACTATCATGAACTCGGTAACCATTTAGTACCACATTGCTCTTTGATTCATCATGGTCTGGAGTCTCTAATGCCCCTCCTGGATTATGTGCTTTCTTTGTAGTGTTCTCAGGAGAAGTAATTCCTTGTCTCCTTCATTGAAATCAGAGGATAGTTCTTAATGACATTTCACCATTCTTCAGAATTAAAATGCTCTTCTGTATCCAAGGAAATTTGGTTCAGAATCAAAACATTTGTAATAACGTCAAGAATCGTAACTGACTTGGGGATGCTTTAGTTTTTAAAGTCGCTGTGCATTATCTGAGTTTTCTTTTGTTAAAAATCAAGCCTAAGCATCCCAGAGCTTCACTAATTATGTTAAGAACCCTTTCCCATGGGTAGGACATTGTTATTAATTCGATTTTTGCCTTTAGCTTCAGGACAGAATGCTGATCTGATGGACTGTTTTGGACAGCCTCCATTCAGGGTCTTCACTGTCTTCTTATCTTGGTTAGACTACATTGGTCCATGAGAGTTTTGCTGTTGCTGCAGTTCAGACTTTATCAACAACAGATGGTTGTTGCACTGTATCAGTGCATCCATTTTTGTTGTTGTTATTGAACTTAAAAGCCTTGAGTGAAGCCTTAGCATACCTTTGTTTAGCACAAATAGAGCTGTGACCTTTGACATGTGTTTGCTTCCATAGTACCAACCTTAATAAAAGTGCAACATGAAAGCTGTTACTGTTCAACTCATTGTCATCAGCACTGTTCTTACTGCAGGACTTTGACTGCAGCAAGCAATATTAATATTATTTTTCAACAGTGGAGGATAGAACAGCTTCCAGCTCTGTTCCTTAGACCTCCAAGGAGTGAGTGCACAATTTTGTGCCAAAGGGACTGTAAAAAGTCTATGCCTTCTGACTCCAAAGAATGCAAGTTTTGTCTTAGAAATGAAACAAGTGGCAGATGTCCTTAGTGTTTATAAATTCTGAGGAGACCTAGCCCAAATTTTAATGGAAATGCTAATGCCTTGCTGAGGGATGTTCCACTATGCTTAGCAACTTTGCATGGTGGTGTAAAAGGGGACTAGCTGTTGACAGATTTCCTTTCTTTACAAAGCTGATTTGATAGTTGCAGCTTCTTAGGACACACCAGTCATAGTTATTTTGTTCTTAGAGCGCATGGCCAAGCTGTAGTGCCAAACATACAAAAGAGTTGCGTATGTTCATCTTTAGTCATTATTTTATATGGAGATATATATATGTGTGCGTGTGTATGTGTGTGTGTATATATATATATATATATATATATATATATATATATATATATATATATATATATAAAATAGATATATAATAGATATGGGTGTGCATGTACCTACACATGTAAACTGTACGTATATATATATTTAGCCACCTATCTATGTGCAGAAAGAAAATGGATAATGCATTCCATATACTGAACAACACACACACACACAATAAAACTCAGTCTCCCTGATAATTGTTGCATCACGGTGTTGTGGGGGACTTGCAATGGATCATGAGCCCCATTGTCTAGAAGTCTTTCAAATAGCATTTGGTTAAAAAAGATAAACACAGATGCATCTGTTTCTGAATGCATTAAGGGCTAAATTGACTAGTCAGAATATATATTTTTTTTCTTGACCCCCTTTCACAATACTCATTTGAGATGGTACAATACAGCATTGAGATTGATGGCTTCCAGTCTTGAAATGACTGTAGACCCTATTACCATTGAAAAAAAATAATAGCAGCCCAATGTAAAATATAGCAGATTGCCAAAGGCATTGGGATACATGCCAAACTGCCTGAAGCTGCAGAAGTTAGAACTATACTTTTTATACTTAGTTTGCGCCTGTTTTCATTATTATCATGCTTTCATGGGCAGTGGATTTGATTAGCTGACATATTGAATAGCCATTTCCTGAAATACTGCTGAAGTGTTCTCAGAAGCATTGACTCAGGCATTGGCATAAGTTACGAGTTCAAGATGGTGCTAAATGAATGTTTCCAAAAACGCTGGTGGCCATGCTATTGGTCTCAGAAAAGCTTTTCATACTGTGAAAAGTTGCTTGTTGGCTCATTTTCAAATGTTTACGTATTTCTTAGATTTTTATGCAGAATCTTTCATAGTCTCCTAGGTAGAATTTTAACTTTGTTTGATATTTATCTCTCAGTAGAATTTGTCACCTGACAACATTACTTTATAAAAGTAAATGTAAATCCTTTGTAGTAGAAGATAGCTTATGGAATTCGGTGTAGCAGAACATCATTTCATGTCCGACATTACTTCTCTTCTACCATTCAGTATAGGTATGTTGTAAGGTGGGAAATATTGCATAGAGAGAGAAGCAGATTAATACACTGCTTACCAGTGTCCTGTGCAGAGTCCAGAATCTGCATATCAGTGTAGTAAAATAGCTGCTTCTGTATGCCTCTGTCATGCTGCCACAGCTTAGCTTTTGAAATACATTATATTAAGTATACTGCATTGTGCTTCAGCGGCTCATTAACTTTCAAAAAAAACTAAAAAACTTTGGTAGTATTAGTTGTTAGCTGTAACATACCTACTTAAAAAGCTCCAAACATCATGGTGGTAACTTGTTAATATTTTGCATTCTTGTTGTCTCCTTTCATCGTATAAACTTTTTTCCCCTCTTTTTTTTGGGGGGGGGGGGGTTTACTTTTTTAATGAAGACATGCTTACATGAGTTCCATGGCCTGTGTGATATAATCCGGGGACCTTTTATTTATTGTCTGTGCACAGACAGTGAGAGAAAGTTTGTTTGGCTCAGTTTATATAAATATCTTTATCGTCTCCTGGTACCTCTAAGCACAGAAGATTATGATTGCCCCAGCTGAGGTTGGGGGGGGGGGGTTATTGGGTTGAACCAGTGCAAATGCTTGTTGCCTGGTGGGAGCTTGAGTTAGGGTTGTGCCGGTTGTAAGCTTCTCTCAGTCATATGCTAAATTTGACAAATGTTCTCTTCTGTTTCAGATTCACATCACCTGACATCTAACATGTGAATGTTACACTCTTGACCTTGCATAATACGCGACTCCACATTTGGATGTTTTGAAGATGATTAACTCCCTTCCTCTGTCCTTAGTGTGGAGTCCTAGGATATGGAGACTATAGCCTTTGAGGCATCAAGGATAGTGCAGCTGTTTTCCAGACAAACCCATTTGAGGCTCATGTTCAATATGGACAGGACTCCTGGTCCTTTTACTTCCCTCATAAAATGCCTGCAGTGTATCTGGAGAAGAAGTTGTAGGAATTCAGGATCATCCAGCTTATGGATTCTGTGATTTGGGTATGCAGTCATAGAAACCTGAAGGCACTTTTGCAGTTTGCTGTGGTGGCTTGCAAGAAGTTGAACGCCCCGTACAGGCTCCTGCCTAAATGGAGCAAGTCCATTATCAGGCATAATTTTACTGACCGTTTATAACTGATCACCTAGGCCAGCAGAGTTTCCAGGGACCACCGCAGTTTACCTTACTTTCACCTCACAGGAAGTCAAATTCTTTGGATAAGGGTGGAAATAGAATTTACTTTTGCCATACTGGGGATTAGTGTTCCAGCTTTGTCTTTTGTCTAAATTCTATGCCTGTTGCTCCGGAACTGGAGAAGGTTGTAGTCCTCCATGAGTTTGGGTTGAAAGATGATCTCATTCATACCCTGTTAACAGCTTCGAAAGTGCACAAGGTCTGCAGAAATTTTAACTGTGCAGTCATTTTGACCAGGGGCCCAGACTCTATATGGGATGACACGACTGAGTTTGTTCTTTCCGAAAGAGCATCTCTGGGGCGATATTTTGGATGACCAGTTAGAGGTAAATGTTGGTGCTTACCTGAATTCCTTCTGAGGATAGTGCAAGCCATCATGACTGTGGAGGACTTTTATGGACCTCCTTTCTTCTACCAAACCAAACCAGCTGTAGAAGAGGACCATAAATCCTAGTCTCAGCTTAAGTCTTAGTGGATGACTACACTGATTCTACTATAGCAGTTCAGAGTTCAGTCTGGGACTGACAAAGGGGAAAGTTCTCTGAGTTTTTCCATCTTAGAGAATCATCACTTAAGACCAGTGGGCTCTAGAAAGGATCACTGTCAGGCACACACTGGGGCTTAAGGATTCTTTTCCAGAAAGATGCCATTTATAGAGCTGTCTAGTTATTGGAGCAAGCCCAGACTGGATGACTGAATGGAGCCATAGAGACTGTCTCACATTGCTTCCACCTTTTCATGGTGCTACACAGGATGAATGGCATCCACCTAGTTCTAGCATCAGCAACTTTAACCAGCACACCTGGTGAATGTATAAACTGGGAGAAGTCCTCTGTCACCCCTTCTCAGTGAACAGCTTTCCCTGCAGTCTTGTGCTGATCATCCTTAGTGTAGGAAATGGAAGAGGAGATTGTAACTTTGGAGGCGTGGATGTGAGGGCTTCCACAGTAAATAAGTAGATACAGACTGAACACTGCATTTTAATTCTCTGTTTGTACTTTGTGCCTCTGTTTTAGGTAATAAATGAAAATGATCTGTAGACTAGTCAAACTGTCCAGTTAATGAATTAATGAATAAGTAAATTCATATTTAGGTGATACAAATCTAAATGGAAGCAATCCGTGGTTGTACCATCCACAAGGGTTGCTCTTTCACTTATGACAATGTCCTACTGACCTTCTTTTCCTAATATTCAGAATTCTAAAAAATGTAATCAGCTACAACTATTCAACAGCTAACCTAAAACAACTTTTTTGTCCTTTTTCCTAGCAAAGGTTAGAGGCCTATGCACGATATAGGAGGAGAAATCTGCAATTTAATAAACAGATTAAAAAGTATCTAGATCAAAGCTTGGTAGTTATCATACTGTTCTTCAGTATCTCCAAAGCCCGTTCTGTCAACATCTGGTTGTACTAACAGTCTTCACGATATTACCATCACTTTGCTGACAGTTGTCAGTCAGTAACCACCTATACTCGAAGAAAGTTAAACCTCAGCACCCTATCCAACTACGTTGGAGTTTCTCAATGACCCATTTAGGCCTTTTCTCTTTAGTATCTTAGTAAATACTGCTTTTACCCATTGAATGCTTTCCAGTCTTGTGCTGTATGCAGTAATTTGACCTTGCTCTGTGCAGGCAGTGATCTAATACTTGTATCTTTCCTCTTCCACCAATCCTTCTCTAATATGGAACAGAGAGGTTACATACATCTAGCCTTCACATCAGTGCAGGAATAAATGTCTGGCAGGGCTAGCCACCTGGCGGTGTAAACCTTTGCTCTGGATGATTATCACTGTTGAAATAACATTGCGACCCCATTGCAAAAATGTGAAAAGGGTTTGTGGATGGATGGATTTACCCTGGAACTGCTACCCTGTTGTAACTAGCCAAATTTGAAGCCCTGTCTCAATCCACAACCTCACTAAGGCAGTGTCATCCACAAAACTGCTTGCTACTGTCATTGATTTTGCTCTTAAATTTTTATTGCTGTATCATCTCTGTCTTTTTAAAAAATAAAAAAAATTGACAGTGCACTGTCCAAAATCCTTTGTCAGACTAAGAGCATCTGACTACAACCAAAATGTTCCTATTGCCAAAGTTTCTTTCTAGTATACTGCCTGCATTACAACTCTCAATAATCTAGCCATAAAATTATAACTGGCTGTGACAATAGCAGGTACTGCCAGCTATGCCAGGAGAAATGGGGTAGTGGAGGTGTAACATATGCTAGTACAGCTAGCTGGAATTTTGTAAATAATTACATATCATTTGTATATCAAACTGATTTGTACAGATGCTTGTGCTGAAAATGTATTTGTGATGTTTGCTTGTGTTAAAATGTATTGACAGTGAGCCCTGCTGGTAGGAAAAGAAATGGACATGTATTATTGTAACTGTTTAAATGTATACATTGTAACAGCATATACTGGAAGTGAAGAGGTTAATGTTAATCCACCTGAGTTTGCAAAATATTCTTGAAATTAAATTACTTTATGGGTTAAACCATAAAAATGTTATCCCACAGTTTTGAACGGAGACCAACACAGTGTCTGGCTAGAGAATAGTTCAGTGGTTGGCAACTTGTGGCTCACGAGCTCTTTCACCACATTGCTGCGGCTCTTCTTTACACTAGTAAACTTCCGTGTCTGCAGCCGAGCAGCTGAATTTCCATGTTCACGCCTAAGCAACTGCTTACCCTGAATTTTTAGAACCAGCAGGAATTTCCACCTTCGCAGCTGAGGCTGAAAAACTGCTTGTTTGCCCTGTGTTTTCTGTCTGGTAGTTTGAAGTTCGAGGGAAATTTAAATTAACTGTTCAGTTCCATCCACGTAAGGCAGTTAGGACATGATCGCTTTATGGTTCACATCTCTCCCGTTATACACAACTGGAAAAAAACATATTGTATTTTTATTTATTTATCTTGACAAGAGTGGAATTGAAAGTGGTTCAGTTGAGAACATAGTTGTCAGCTATTCAGGTTTTCGCAGAATGCCCAGGTTTTTGCCTCATATTTTTGGTCTGTAGAGTGTTGTCCTGTAGTGGAAGAGTCAAGTTCAGTTACCCCAGCCAAGAGAAAAAAATGAAGGATCATTAACACAGTTTTGCAGTATGAAAGTTTGGGTTTAGGTTGGCTAAGTCCGATTTCTGTTCAAGGGATTTGTTAGCAGTGCTGAGTTAATTTCAAGTAACTTAATCCTGATAATGAGAGGGATTAGATCCCCGAGATCAAAGAATGGTATTGTCATTCGACTAAATGATTTGGTGTCATTGATGGTGTCATTGATGGTTGATAAGGGTAAGAAATAGAAGTGTAGTGTATGTAAATAAAACAATAATCGCCCAATAACGTCTTTCCCTTATGCCTCTGTCTTTCAGTGCATGGTGCTGGTAACACCATGCATAGTGCAATGCATGAGCTGCTTCAGAGGTAGAGCACCCCTCTAAAACAATAAGAACAAAAGCACTTGCTTATAGATTCATCTGACAAGAAAGTGTAAAAATATCTGGTGTTAATACTGCACAAAGCATAATCCTGAGTATACTGGTTGTATTTAGGTGCTTGTTGTTTAAGCTGGTCTGCATGCATGGCTTGACTAATGATAAAACCTGTTTTTACAGAATGCATTTCATAACTTAATTTGCTATGACTTGAGCTAGCAAACATGACATCCTTGGCTATGACTTTCTGGTGTTGACTGTTCTGGTTAAACATTGTCTCTTGAGATTTTTAGAAACAAAATGGTTCTGTACTGGCTATAATTATCTGTATAGGAATCTGTATATGCAGTTGAGAGAGTACCCGTATTGCATTAAACAAATCATATCTCAAACTCCCTTTCTGTACCCATTGCATCTCTTTGTAAATCTTGGGTTAAACATCATCAGCCCCCTTTTTTCCATTTTTTTGTACACTGGGTCGAGGTATCATGTTAACTGACACCAGCTCTCTCGATTCAGTGCCACACTCCTGCCTTCAACACTCATGCCTGACTGTTGCAGATCTTCTTTCACACAATCTATCCACCTCTTTGCTGGACGGCCTCGCTTCCTCTTACCTTCTTCCTGTCTGTCCCAAATCTTCCCCACCTGATTGTCTTCTGCTTTTCTGCACATGTGTCCAAAGCACTGTAATTTGTTTTCTTTGATCTTTTCTGCAATTGGAGCTACTTTGGCTTCTGCCCTAATGTCCTCATTTCTTCGTCTTTCCCACAGTGTGCATCCTACCACCCTTTTCAGGCACTTCATTTCCATCACCTCAACTTCTTCAACTGCTCTGCCTTTACTAACCAGATTTCTGTACTATACAGTAGTACTGGTCACACCAATGTCTTCTACCCCTTACTTTTCAGCTTCTTTGGCATTATTCTGTCATAGACTACACATGACACCCTTTGCCAGTTGGCTGCTGCCCCTCTGATTCTAGCTTTGACCTCTTCATTCAGACTTCCCTTCTCCTCAACCACCCCTCCCAGGTACTTGAAGCTGTTTACCTGTTCCACGATCTTCCCTTCTATCTCTATTTTCAGTTTCTTCTAATTTCCCCAGTGTGCTGACATTGCCACCGTCTTATCAAGTTTCATACCATGTGCCTTCAGTTTTGCATTCCATTCTCCTTTCCTGTGCTGAAGTTCTAGCTCAGAGTCTGCCTGTAATGCCATATCTTCTGCATTGAGCAATTTTGTTGATCTTTCCCCTATGACCTGTTTGCTAATGTAGTCCATCACCAGTATGAGTAGCAGTGGGCTCAGAGCTGGACCCTGGTGTACATCCACTCCCACTGGGAACCCCTCTGTGAGGCCGAACACTCTTCGTACCGAGTCATTGAGTCCTTGTACATAGCCTGCACTAATTCTGCCAATGTTTCTGGGACTTCAGACCACCTCGGTACTGCCCAGATCAGCGTTCTTGGAACCTTTTCATATGCTTTCTCAAAGTCTCAGAATGCCCAGTTGGACTCTCTCCTCATCTTTACCTTCTTCTTAAGTATCTGTCTCACTGCAAACATCGGGCCAATTGTGCTGCATCCTGATCTGAATCCAAACTGGTCATCTCCCATCTTACATTCTACTACTCTACGTATCCGTTTATCAGTTACCCTCTCCAGAACTTTCATGCAATGTGATAGGAGTTTGACTCCTTTGTACTGCCCACAGTTGTGGCTCTCCCCTTTGTTCTTGTCTGCAGAATAAGCATAGTCCTGCCAGTGTACATCTGGAATACACCTTTCTCTCCATACTGCTATTAGTACTCTCAGGAGCCATTTCTCCCTCATCTCACCCAGCATCTTTATCATATCTGCAGTGACCTCATCTGAGCCTGCTGCTTTCTTTGACTTAATTTTCCTTATTGCTTTTCTTACTTCCTCTAGGGTGGGATCCTCCTCTTCTCTCATCGTAGGTTATTTCTGGGGCAGTGCAGCTTCTGTGGGGGTTTTCTTTATTTAGAAGCTGCTGGAAATGCTTCTTCCATCTGCCTTTGATGGCATCCCCTATGAAGGGTGTCTGACTATCTTCTTTATCTTTCTGTCTTTGCCTTGCAACCTGATATAGTTTCTTTGTGCCACTTACTGAGTCACTTTCCAGAAGTTGGTAGAGTGCCTCTGATCTCCTCTTTGCTATTGCAACTTCTTTCTTAGCTTCTATGCTAGCCGACCAGTAGTCCTTCCTAGCCTGGTCAGTCTTTTGTATCTCCCACTTCTTCCAGGACTACTCCTTTCTTTAATGACTTTCTGGACTTCTGCATTCCACCACCAGCTTTCCTTATGTACCTTTGACCTCTTCATTCAGACTTCCCTTCTCCTCAACCACCCCTTCCAGATACTTGAAGCTGTTTACCTGTTCCACGATCTTACCTTCTATCTCTATTCTCAGTGGCTACACATCTTTTCTGTAGTCCTAACACATGCTGTTTTTAGGCACTGCCATTCTTGTTCAACTCCGCTTATTTCCTCCTCTTCCTCTTGGGGTGCTAGAGCTCTGAGTAATTCCTTGAACTGTTGTACTTTCACTCCAGTCAACTTCCAGGTCTTCAGCCTGGTTTCTGTTGACCTTAGAGCCTTCTGTGACCACTGCTTGCATCTGATTGTGGCAACAAGTGGTTTATGCTGTGGGCCAACTGTTTCACTGGGGATGACTTTGCACTCGTGGATTCTATCCCCACTGCCTTTTCCTTATTAGGAGGAAGTCTACCTGAGTTACTTGTTTGCACCTTGGCCAGTAGTATCCACAGAAAAGAAACCTATTCCAGTACGTTACTGCACTATAAAAGTTGCCACCCCTTCTATCAGAGGAAGGGTGTAATAAAAGGCCAAATGGTTAGGTTATTTAGGCTTATTACTAGCGACAAAACATTTAAAAAAATAAATCTGTACATTAATTGGAATGTTCTCAAACAGAGGCTACCCCTTAAGTCTTTTGCTGAAAGTGAAGAGAGAAGTTATGCTTAAAAGAAATACTACATTTCAGCCTATTTTAAAAGCAGGTCTAAATACTAATAGAACCAACACGACCATGCTAGACACCAATGTTCTGGTATTACAATACAATACAGAAACATCAAACTTGGTATCAAGTGTTAATAATATATGGGAAACTCACTTTGACAATGAAATGAAGGAAAAGTTAGGGCATAAACCTAAGGTTGCGTACAGTGGAGGACGTAATATAAAAAATATTCTTGAAAGTGTCAACAGAAAACAAGGCAAGCACAGGTCATTGCTGTACAAATGTGCTGCTTTCAAGACCTGTAAAAATATAAATGATGGTACGAATGTCTTTATAGGAAGCTTTGAATGTACTATAGGATGCCCGGGTAGATGCAACTGCAATACCACTATGGTGGTTTATTTAGCTACATGCTTATCATTCACTGGTTTTTACATAGGCAAGACCAAAAGAAGGCTACAGGATCGCATTACTGAGCATCATAGAGACATTAAAAATAAACAAATGAACAATGCTTTATAATATGTTCACACTCTAGAATGTCCCAATTATAAGAGATTTTTATTCTTTGTCATTGACAGAGTGCAGAGTGACTCTAGGGGTGGGGATGATGAATTAGAATTAGGGTACTTTTCCGTTATCCGGGCAACAGTTCTAAGATGCTAGCACACACTGATCTCACAGCTGTTAGCCATGAAGCAGTTGTTAAAGAAAGAAAAGAAAAAGAGCATGGGGATGTATAACCTACATGGCAGATAACGGTGAAATGGTGTCACACAAGAAATACACACAGTGAGCGGTGTGATCACAAAACAAACGATTGCCCTCCAGTAGTCATCAGTCAACTGCAATGGCTGAAGTACTTAATTGCACTTCTTGTTGACTGTTAACTATGTTGTTTAACATGATCCGCAAACTCTTGTCTGCGATTATCCTGCGGAGCTTTTGCCCCTTGGTCACCTGTATACCTGTATAAAAAGGAGACTTAATTCTTTTCATATTTAGCATGCCAAAAGCTGAACGTGATAAATGCACAAACAGCTAATGAAATAGCACACTTGGTTGAGTGTATGTATAAAGATTACAAGGTAGACTGGATCACCTGTTTTCGATACATGACTTCAGATGATGCACGCGGACTTTGTGTTTGTGGCAGTTATTTTGGCAGAGGGCATACATTTAAATATAGATAAGTCATGACAAAATAAAATACAGTATACACAGCATTATAGATAAAAAAGTCACATATGTAACTGTGCGTGTACATTGGACACGACAGATAACATCTCCCTTCCACTATCCCCTTAGCAATGCAGGCTTGTTCAAGGCAACATGTCAGTAGTAATAATGTCCACAACTTGAAGATGCTGTTCTTCGAAGTGCAAAGTAATTTTAAATGCTAGCTGCCCCTCTCACTTGTATAATTTCTGACCTTCTGTAGCTAGGGGAGGTAAGGCAATAGCTGATGGTGCTGATGTGCTCTTGTGCATATATGTATGCATAAAGACGTCATCTGCAACATCTTCATAGTCCTAAAGTGGGGTGATTTTACCAAAACATGAGTTTCAGGAAACCATAACAAACCCGCACAGGGACGTGATTCCTATCTGTTCTACAAAGTTTGCTGTTTCTTTTGATGCACATTATTATATGAAATGAGCCTTAGAACTGTTGCCCCGATAACGGAAAAGTACCCCAATTAGAAGCCAGAGAAACTAAATGGCAACTGATTAAATGCTTGTTGCAAGCTATGTTTAAATGATTATTGTTCAATAGCTCCCTTTTTGAAGCAAAGGGCAGCAGAGGTTTAATTTTAAGTGTACTGTGAAAACACTTATCTGACTGCAACTAACAGATCAACTATATTTTGCATTTTTAAGTTTATTTTTTGGACTATGCTTTATACTATTGTGTTCATTATTAGTATTAACCCTAATATTTTTATCTTCAATATACTGATTATTTTGATTTACAGCATGTTCTGTATATGACATATTCAGGGGAAGTACACCTTTAAGTTTGGTCAGTGTCATTGTATTGATGCAAGCAAAATCTTGAATAATTGCTTAAGTAATTAGAGTATATAACGGAAGTTACATCATAACTGAGTGACTGATGAAGCCAATTCATTTTTCTTGGCGAAAGCGCTTAGTTGGTTTTACTTTGACAGTGTTTAATGTTAAATAAACTTGCATTTCACGCAAATACTGCCTTGGTGGCTCGCTTTTTTATTTTTATTACTGATAACATGTATATTCCCTGCTCACAGCATAAGGCAATAAAGGTAACGTGCATATGTACCTTCCTCAGAACTTCTTTGCTGTCATTCTGAACGGTCTGTTGTCTGCTGGTTACCAAGCCATTTCAGATAAGTGCCCTTTTGGGTTTTTTTCTTGTTATCTTGTCCTTTATTCTTTGTTGCAGGGCTACATGACATCCAGAAAGGGAAAATGCCAATGTGAGAGACAGATTCCCCATAAGGACCATCATGAGCAGTGCTTGTTTTGCTTAAGTGCTTCTCGTGACAATAAGTTGTGCCGCATTTGTCAGGCGTTTGTCCGTAAAACTGTGAATTGTCATCTCTTCTCCTTGTCTATCTACCTGAAAAACGATTATCTTAAGTTGTTGGTGCAGGGCACAATGGCAGAATTTTCCTAGCCTGAGGTTCAGCTATCTAAGAAGGAGGTCAAAAAAGTTAGGTCGGATTCTGCTGCTGTACTGCCTCCCTGGACATCTCTCTTGAGGCTGGTGAAAGCCTGGATGATTATTTGGTTTGTCAGTCAGAGTCCTCTGCCGCAACCGCTTTGGAGGCTGGCATGGTTCTGGCTTCTTGCATGTCCTCAGAGGATCTGCAGACATCTGTTTTGAATGTTTATGGGGGAACAGCAGCTGATAATATCCAAGGGTCCAAGGGGTATTCTGCAGATTCTTGTTAGGCAGAAGATTCTCACCAGGTTGAGTGTCAGCAGAGGTCCAAACCTCCTAAGATTTATAGGGCAGACGGCCCTTTAAAGAAGAAGCAGAAGACAAAACATATTTATCTTGCTTCTAAAGATCCTCCGCATGAATGGCAGGATTTTACACAATGGTTATTTAATGCTGTTATGGTTTTGAAGCACCTCAGGAAGTCTCTGTTCCTGCCACCCCCGGTCCTCTACTTTCTTAAGAGGCCTAGGGAGCAGGACTCTTCCAATGAGGACTTGGACTCTGATGAAGAGTCTGTGGCCTTTTCCTTCCAGATTCCCTCTCCATTGGATTATGGCTATGATGAGGAGGACTCTTGGTCTAGAGTCTCCTTTGAGGAGATTTCCTTTGGGGATACTGTCTGTGGTATGATGGAATTTTTTTAAGTGGGACAGCAACCAAGTTTTTAATGTTTAGAAAAGGTATTATGAAATCCTCAAAAAGGAGTCTCTTAAGTCCTCTGCTGTACCCCCCTGTTCTTGCTGTTTTGTTGGACAGAATTTTCAGCAGCTTCTCAGGCTCCTGAATCCCAGCCCCCTTCTCCTAAAAAAAAAAAAAAAAAAAAAAAACCTGACCGGTTTTATAAGGTGTCTGATGCTTGTTAATTTCTTTATAAGTGTCCCTCTGCTGACCCCACTGTTGTTTCTGTTTCTTCTGATAAACCTTCCAAGCTTTTGTCCCTCTGATAAGGACAGTAGAACAATAGAAAGTTTGGGCACAAAGGTGTACACTGCTGGTACACTGTCATTTCAGGCTGTGAATTGGCAGACCCATATGACCAGTTATGTTTTAGCCATTCTCTCTCAAGCTTAGTTATTTCAGACCTTCCAGACTCTGAGCAGATGACTTTGGCCCTCTCTTTGTTTGCGTCCTCTTTTCAAGTAGCTCACCATTCCATTAAATGTAGTTATAATGCAGCCAATGTCTGTTCTAGAACTGCTCCCTCTGATTCTGTGTTGAGGTGTTATTCTTGGCTTCTTCTTCTGCCTTTGCCTTATTATATTAAGGCCAAATTGATGGATGCTTCTCTTGACAATAAAAATCTCTTTGGTTCTGCAGCTGCTGAGCTTTTTAAGTCTCTTCTGGAGAAAGGTAAGGCAATGCAGGAATTAAACCATATTTTTGTTTCGCCTGTTCCCAAATTTCAGAGGAATTATCCTACCAAATCTGCCTTTGTACATTTTCTCCCTCCTCCAAAAGGTGAAAAGTGCTTTAGAAGGGCTCCGCCTCTTAAGCCTACTCAGACTCCTACAGCTGAGAAGCCTCCTTTTCCAGACAAGCCAGGTTCTGTCTGTTTTCTTCCCCCCATCCTAAGCCAAGTTCCTCTTTCTCTTCATCTTTCCGTCTGCCTTCACAATTGGTTAAGGATTACTCAGGATTCTTGGGTTCTATCCCTCAATCATCAGAGGTATTACATGGTTTGGAAATCCCCTCCTCCTTTTTTGGGCATTCCTCAACCTTCTCAGGAACAGCTGCCCTTTTTTTCTGGCAGTTCTTCAGACCCTTTTGTCTCAAGGCACCATCCAAGCAGTTTTAGCTCCTCAAAAGAGGGAGGGGTTTCTTTATTTCAGAATGTTTCTGGCTCCCAGGAAAGAAGGCACCTGGAGACCTATTCTGGATCTTGCCCAGCTCAATACCTTTTTAAAGGTTCCCTCCTTTCAAATGCTGTCCCTTCAAACCATATTTCCTCCTCTTCAACCTCAGGCTTTCCTAGTTTCTCTTGATCTGAAAGATACCTATTTTCATATTCTCATTCATCCCCTTTACAGGAAATTATCATGTTTCTCTGTTTCTTCCTTGCATTTTCAGTTCTCTGCTTTGCTCTTTGGCCTCTGTACTGCCCCAAGGGTCTCCACCAAATGCCTCACTCCTGTGATTGCTTTTTGCAGGATAAGGGGAATATAAATCTTTCTTTTTCTGAGCAACCTGCTCATTCAGGCTACCTCTTCAGAGACCTTAGTTCAGCACCTTTGGTATGCTATTTGCCTCTTTCAGAGCCTAGGTTTTGCAGTGAATTTTCAAAAACCCTTTCTAACTCCTCCTTAGGATCATGTTTACTTGGATGCAGGCTGCAGACCATTCCTATGCCAGCATTCCTGCCTCCTTCCAAGGCTTTAAGTCTGATTGCATTTTTTCAATCCCTTCTTCTTCTGATCTCCATTACAGCCAGGGAGTTTCTAAGGACTCTGGGGTTCATGGCTTCTACTACTCCTATGCTTCCTATAGCTAGGCTTCATATGAGAAAGCTACAGTGGTTCCTTATGTCAGTCTGCTCCAACATTCCCATCCTTCAGACTTTCTGGTTCCTCTTTTTCCATGCCTCAAGCTAGAGCATCAGTGCTGGATTCATCAGCTGTCACTGAACCTAGGGCTTCTTTTTCAGCCTCCAGTCCCCTTTTCCGATGCCTCAGATGTGGGGTGGGGAGCTTCTTTCAGCCCTCTAAAGGTTAAGGGCCTTTGGTCCCTTCTTTAGAAGACATCAAAGAGATAAGGGGTCTTCTTCTCACATTTCAGGCCTTCCATTCTCTATTCTGACCAGGCCCCCTCAAAATCTTTACAGACAATATCACAGTGATGTGGTGTATCAAAAAGTAAGGGGGGGGGGGACGCACACTTACCTTCTGTGCAGACTAGCTCTTCTGGTTTGGGATCTGGCTGTCCAGTATCAGGTGACTCTTCAGGCTGTGTGTATTCTTTCTGAACAGAATATTTTGGGAGACTCTCTGAGCAGGTCCATAACACAGTCTCATGAGTGGATGGTTCACAGAGATGTGTTTTAGGACATTGTCCACCAGTGGGATATTCCTCAGGTAGATCTTTTTTTGCCTCTCTTCTGAACAGACAACTTCCTCTCTTTTGCACCGATTTCCTATGTCCTCTGGCTTGGATGGTGGACACATTTTTCCTGGGAGGGAATGTTTCTTTATGCCTGCCCTTCTCCTCCTCCTCATCCTCCTGTCATACTGCAGGTCTTGTTCAAGACAGAACAAGACTCTCCAAAAATCTTGTTGGTGTCCCCCTTTTGGCCCAGACAGCATTGGTTCCCTCCTCTTCTGCACTTGGGCAAAGGCAATCACCAGAAATTACCTCACAGGATGGACCTACTCACAAAGGACAAAGGGGTCTCTACTCCATCCTCAGTTGTCTACTCCTCAACTGATACTGGGGGTGATAGGGTTTTGATCACTTTTAGGCACTTTTTTCTGAGGATGTGCTTCAGGTTCTGCAGGAGGCTAGGAAACTCACTACCAGGAAATCTTATTTTTCCAAATGGAAGAAATGTTCTCCCTGGTGTCTTGCTCATAACCTGGATCCAGATTTTGTGGAAGTTCCTCTGGTTTTCTCTCATTTGTGTGAATTGCTCACTGCTGGGTCAGCATATTATTCAGTTAAAGCCCACCTTTCAGCTATTTCTGCTTGCCTGCCTTTGACTCCTCCTTTGGCTTCTAGATTTGAGATCATACAAATTTTTAAAGGTGTCTTTCATATTAGGTCTGCGAAGTAGCCTATTCCTTCTTCCTGGGACCTTAATTTTGTTCTTGGAAAAATGATTCCATCTCCATTTCAACCTTTAGCTTCCTTATATCACTGTACGTGGAAGTCTGTCATTTTTTTGGCCCTTACTTCAGCTAGAAGGGTATCTGAGCTTCAGGCCCTTATGACTTTACCTCCTTTTTTAGTTCTTCATAGGAACAGGGTGTGTCTTCATACTTTTCCTTCTTTTATGCCCAAGGTGGTTAATAAGTTGTCTCTTAATTAGTCTGTTCATTTGTCCACTGTTTTCCCTTCTCCAAAGTCTGCTAGTAGGAAGGTTATTTACCCCTTGGATTTGCATAGGCAGCTCAGATTTTGTTTGGATAAAACCCATTAATAAATTTGAGCAAATTTTTCTTTTCCTCCTAAATCTTTAGGTATGGCTGTTTGAAAGCAAACTATTTCTTCTTGGATCTCGAAGGCCATTTGTTTTTGTTATTCATGGGAAAAGCCTTTCTGCTTCTTTTAAGGCTCATTCTGCCAGAGCTGTGACTTCTTCTGATGCTTTTTTTCAAAGGATCGGATACCAACTCTATCCTTGAGGCAGCTACTTGGACTTCTGTGCATACTTTCACCAAATAATATAAGTTGGATATGGGTTCCAGGGCTAGAGCCAGATTTGACAGGGTTATCATGTATGGCTTTCTTCAGGGCTCTGCTGGAACTTCCTCCTCCCAAGTTTCCCCTTGAGCTTTTGTACTCTCCTTAGTGCAGTGAATACTGCAATAGTGATATGGAAGGGCATAGTACAGTTGTGTAAAATCTTACCATAACAGTAGAATGTCCTTCCCTTTACTGTTGCAGTATTTGCTGTCTCCATCCATCCACAATCCCTTTTGCCCATTACTTTTGTGCATGGGTTTGGGGTGTCACTTCAACAGCTACTGCTCCCTCCCTCCTCTCCCTTTTCTTTTTTTCCTTCTGGATTTACATGTTCCTCTTTTCTTTCTTGGGCTGTTATTTCTCCTGGGGCTTTTCAGTTCTGAAAGAGACATGAACGGGGAGCATATGTTTGACATACAACATCTCTGTTACAAACTAAGGCTTGGCTGGATGTTAGGCTATCCTTGGCAGGGAATCCCTTATGTAATGAATACTGCAACAGGGAAGGATATCTACTGTTGTGTTAAATTTTACACAGCTGTACGTTTTGGAAAGTGTTGTAGATGCAGATTGCCTAGTAGTGTGACATCAGACAGAATAATAGAATTACAGTGTACAGGTCTTTAAAATAGTTGTTAAATAGATTAAGACAGTATAATTTTAAGTTGAATTAGCACAGTGTTAAAATTACAGGACTGTAATTCCCAGATTATCCTCTGTCAGCAGGATGGAAGCCTGACCCAGAGAAATTTAGAGTACTTCTACAAATGTTAAAGCCAAAAGCCAGTCATTGTAGAGGTTTCCAGTAATAGTACAACATTTTGCAATGTTTATAACTGATATGCCTGAAGTAACTCTCCGTCTAAGGCTGTTATAGCTAGGTTTACTTTAGGAATGGAGCACAGAACAGAAAAATTATCTTCAAAAGCCCAAGAAACTAGTTCCAGAAGCATTCATGTTAAAATTGTATGACAACAGTTTGAGTTGTAAGTAGATTTCATTGTAAATTGTGTAGAAGGTATAATCCTGCAGGACAATAATACTTATGTGTAAAGTGCATATTCAGTTGCACAAAAGGTAAATACTGTGGTTTGACATACAACATTTCTCTTATCTTAAAATGTCATGCATGCTTACATGAAGTCTTGTAATGTTGACAGTGTACTGTATCAGTTTTTGCTTTATTAACAATGTCTTTAGTATTAATAAAAGTAATAACAGATGTAGGACTGGAAAGTAACTTAATAACCAGACAAACGGTCCAGGGAGCAGCAAGTGTCAGCCAATGCAAATATTTAATTAAAAAAATTAAGCCCTGTATTGTTGTCAGGGTGAAAGCGCTTGTGGTGAATTTTTTAATTAAATATTTGCATTGGCTGACACTTGCTGCTGCCTGGACTATTTGTCTGGTTATTAAGTGTCTTTAGTATTACTTGTGGCAAGTTACTTGAAGAAAGGGGAAAAGCTGAATGTTTTTAATTTTCTGTCAGTCTGTACAATTGGAGGAGTTGAATGAGAGGGCAGCCCTCAATGCATAAATGCTTTTTATGAGGTTTGTGAGATGTAGTAGTGACAGTATTGTGTATGTGTTTTTATGTCTTGGTTGCAATAGTTTACTTCACTTTATGACACTTGATGTTTCATTTTAGATCTGACCAAGAAATAGAATTGTTAGCTGTAGTGTATGGATATGGAGAATTCTATAAATATGTCTGTGGAAAAGTTAAGTGGGAAGCAAAACAAACTCTGGCAAACTATATTCAGAACACCTTCACACAAGGCATCTCTGAGATTGCAAAAATTACTAATATGCAGAAGTGTAGTCTGAAAGTGAAATACAGACCAGGCAAGGAACTACATATAACAGATATGTTGAGTAGAATGCATTTAAGCAAGAAGCATGAACAGTTACTGATAAAAGAGCTAGACATTGAGTGATAGCATAGTTGCCAGTGAAAGAAAAACAGGAAAAGAGTTCCATAGTGTACTGAGACTGACTTACAAATACATTTACTGAAAGAAATTACAGTGAGACATTGGCCTGAGGAAAATTCATCAATAAGGAGAAAAATCTGTCATATTTTCTTTCATAGAAGAAATAAGTTGCATGCTTAGCATGACGTTCAAAGGGAGCAAACTAATAGTTCCTAGTCAGCTGAGTAGACATGCACTTGGCAGAATATGTGAATCGTGTGAGAATAGTTAAGTGCAAAGAATGAACAAGGGATATTGTGTGTCAGTTAGAAATGACAATTCAGAGAGAGCAAGCAGTATAGAGTTCATGGTTGTTTGAGCTGAAGTCCTATTTAGAGTGTGATGTCCTGTATCCCACTTTGGAACATGGGATTCCAGGCATCAGGTGTGTGCATATCATTTAATAAAAGCAATACAAAGGAAGAAATAAATAAATACTCAGCAGCAACAAGTCAGTAGACTTAAGTGGACAATCTGTTTCAATGAAAGAATCTCAGTATCGTATCTTGTATGTTTTATTATTCCAAATTCGCTAAATTATACAAATTGATGTACACAATTTATAATTTCATTAGTATATTAAAGGTTTCCCTATTGAAATGTCAGGAATCACAAGTGCCAAGTCCTGATACACCAAAAAGGCAGAACAATGCAGGAGAAGAGCAAATAATTCTCCCTTAAACTTGTTTCTGCAAGGAGCAAACCCACTCAGACCACCAGTCTTGTGTATACCAGCTCCAAGATCACCATAACTCCACATATATATATATATATATATATATATATATATAAATATATGCCTGGATGTTTTGCTATTTGTCTCCACATTACAGGATTTTGCATTCTGAGTCCTGATATTTCAAATTGTTACTATGTTAGTCTATGATCTCGATGCAGGAAATACCTGCTTTTGAGATATCTGGCAATGGTATGAAAGATAAAAATTGTCAGGAATTTAGAAGATATCTGCATGGTGGGAGTTCAAACATTACATCTATTCTGTATGGCTGTAGTTATCTGTTACAGCAACAGCTTGTTGAGGGAAGTTTAAGATAGGCTGCTTTGAAACTAATATTTTATCCATATTTATGACCAAGCGGTGGTACAACGGTAGCGTTGTTGCCTCACAGCAAGAGGTTCTCCCGTTCGATTCTCAGCTGGAGTGTGGGGAGTGCCTACTGCGTGGAGTCTGCATGTCCTTCCCGCGGTTGGGTGGGCATTTGAAAGACATGCGTAAATGGGCTTGCCTTCATTGAAGGTTGAACGTCGAGCTGGCACCTCGGCGTTCATGAAAATCTACTGCCAATCATTAGTGGACCGGATTCCCCTGTGGCGACCCCTAACCGGGAAAAAACGAAAGACAAACAACAACATTTATGACCAAATGAAGAGAGCAACAAAACAAATATTTTGTAGTTTACTAACTACAAGTCTTGGCATATAGGACACACTACATGACTGTTTAATGTATTGACAACCCTGTTTTCTGACTGATATTGGTTTGATTTGATTCATCTATTGATTTACTGACAGAATTTAAACACTTAAAGACTCAATCAGGATATTGTCAAGGCTGTCAGAAACCTAAATGAATATGAACTTTGTAAGAAAATATTGGTTAGTTAAATCAGGATAGACATTTTATCTATAATCTAAGTAATCAACATGTGGATGAATAGATATGAATGATTCAGCGGGCAACTTATTAAAATATCAATTTAATAACAAGTAGGCAAGAGCAATGCATGGGTTATATAGTTTGATAAACACAAATACAGTAGCATAGCAGGGAGAAAGCCAATGATGTTTCAGCATATATTTATATTATTTTTGGAAAATTCTAGAAGTAACTAATTGTAGAAGTCAAAAAGCTACAGAGCAAATTGCGATATCTGTGATGTCTGTGATCCAGTCAGGAGTTAAGATGTTTTGTGATTAGCTGCTTTCTTAGTAATGATATCTTTTGTGAAAAATGTTTTGTGGTTGTCTGAACATCTTTGCTGTTGTCTCTGATTTATATTGTTTGGACTGCTAAGTTATTACTAAAAGCACAAGTGTCCGCAAAATCGGTCTAGGACTGCTCATATAATCGTGGCAGACAATATTATAGGTTCATGGGTGTTTAGTAGGCTAACTACCACAAGGGCCTTTTTAAGCCTAGCCATGCATCCCAAATCTCTGACAAGTTCTGATACCCTTAATAAGTATAAACAGGGGTTTGGGAGATGAAACATTTACAAGCAGGGGCCTGGGAGATGTACCATTTACATGTTGCCTTTGTCCATTAGAGGCATAGGTGCCAAACAAAAGAATAAAGGAAGGAAGTAAAATATCCTGTGCAGACCACCTCAGTGCCATGTCCCTGTATTCTGTCTCCTACAGGATTTTGAGGGGAGATCTGTGCCTGGCATGCAGGTCATTGTCAGACCCCACTCTGAGGGAGCTTCTGCATATCCACAAAACAAACAGCATCAGAATTACCTGTTCTAAAGACTTAAACCTTGCCTGTGATATAAATAGGACCTGCTGGAGAAACAGGTATGTATGCCAGAGACTACCCCATCTATGGAACAGGCTCCCCATCCATGTGAAGCAGAGTTCCTCCCTAACCCAATTCAAATGCATCTTGGACAATTGGATGGGGAACAGGAAATTCATACCTGGTTTTACACTAGCTAATATTAAATACCATTGACATGTCTCCTGTTTTTCTTGATGATTTAATTGTATTTTGACGATTTTTGACATTTTGTCCATAAACTGGGGTAATAAAACATGAGTTTTGAGTAAAACAATGTTTTCTTTAAGCTTTTTAGTATGACACAGTTTAGCTGTTTGAACTGCAATCCTAGAAGCTAAGAAACACTCACTACAACCCTTGAATTGTTTAATTATGTATAGAATGACAAGCTATTATTCAAAGAGAAAATTGACAGCAGATGTCACTGTGATTGAAACTACGGAACGGAAGTACAGCATCTTAGCATTGGTCTCTACAGATCACAAGTACTTTTCTTTATTTTTTTACAGATGTTTAAAGGGAGTTTTGCAAAAGACTGGTGATACATATGTGAATAAATATATTGTTAATAGGAGTACAGTGATTTAGATTATAGCATCTTTTCCCATTATCTGCAAGTATAGTGAGAATAACAAAACTGGAAAAAACTTTCAGACACCAAACCAGGAAACACAAAAAGAACCAGTCCTGAGATACAAATCTGTAAAAATTTGTAAATGTTTTTTCTGAAGAAGTTCACAAAATTAAAAGTGGATGAAAGCGCTAATTTACTGTTCCAGAGTGTTTTTTTGGATTTGTATCTTAGGACTGGTTCTTTTTGTGTTTCCTTTTTTTGTTTTATGGTGAGAATAAGCAAGAAACCCATAACTGGCTTCCTGTACTTTACAATGAGCTTTTTTTTTTTTTTTTTGCGTATATTCATTTTTACGTAAAATTCCTATGTTAACATATTGTTTATACTTGTCTTTTCAAACGTTGAAATCACAGAAATCTCAGATGGACAGCATAGTTTTATCTATGTTTAACATTATATGCTTCTTTGTAGTAAAGGAGCAGGACTGACAGTATATGAATACAGTGTTCTTTGCATTTTTGTCCGCACTGTCTGTTGATAATCAGCCCCCTCTGTGGGCAATTGGCCCATTTGTTCCTCATCTCTTTGGTGGGAACATGTTGTTACACAGCATGGCTTTAATCGAATGCCATTTGTTCAAGGTGTAATGGCTGAAAAACAATTTTGGGGATGTTTGAAGTTGCAATTTTCACCAATGTTGTATTACCTTGGAGTTGGTGTGTGTATATGTGTTATACATACACATACATACATATACACACACACATATATATGTGCGTGTGTGTGTGTGTTTGTAATACAGGTGATAACATCCCTATTTTAGAAAACTTTCTCTCCTGTCTCAACCAACACATTTGAAACTATTATACTTGGTGATGTCAACACTGATTGGGCTTCACTCTTCTCATCTCCAACTCATAACCCAAATCTGTTTGGTTTCCACCAACTTGTATCCTCCCTACCAGGACCGACCAACACTCTACTACCACTTCTATAATAGATTGGATCCTTACTTCTGACCCCAGTCTCTGTCATAGCCCTAGCACTCTTCCTGTCTCACTTAGTGACCATTCCCCTACTGCATTCATAGACATTTCAAATATTCTGCCAAAGAACACCATTACAGAGATTGTTGCTATCTAACTCAGTTTAATCCTGATAAGTTCAACTCTACTCTGTCCAGCATCAACTGGACCTTCCTTCATAACCTCTCCCTTAATGATGCTGTAACTAGTTTCAACAAGATATTCCTTCATGTTCTAAACTCTATGGCCCCAACCAGAAAAATTAGGGTAAAATCAAACTGTGCCCCCTGGTTCACTAAACAATCATGCTCTGTTATGCACCAGAGGGATGCTGCCTGGAAAACTTGGATCAAAAATAAAACTCCTTCCCTACTCAAACATTGTAAAGAACTTAGAAACTTGTGTAAAAGAAAGTGTCATTAAAGACAAAAGAACTTCCTTTAACTCCAACCAAGGTAGCCCACACAACAACCCCAAAAAATTCTGGTCTACAGTCAATAATATCCTCTACTCAGGCAAACCTCTTACCCCTAACTCCTTCCCTCTCCTTATTGCCACAGAAACCGCCACATGATTAAACAAACACTTCATAGAAACAATTCAGAAACTAACTCAACAAAACTCCTCTGCCTCTTCTCTACAGGTACCTCCCAGTCTCTCTTCCCCCATCACTTTCTCCTTTCAACCTGTTTCCACTGCATTCATTAAAACACAACTGAATAAACTCAAACCCTGCTCTCTCCCTCTGTTGACAAGCTACCCCCATCACTTCCTTAAAATCACTGCCAAATCTATTGCCTTCCCTGTATCTATTCTTATAAGTTGCTCTATTACTGAGGCCCTTCTCCCTGACATATGGAAATCCTTTTTCACTATCCCGCTCCTTAAAGGAGGTAACTCCACTGACCCATCCAACTATCTATCGCCCCATTGCAATACTATCCCCACTTTCCAAAATTCTTGAAAAATGTGCCCACATTCAACTACTTAAACACTTACTGAATAACAATCTAATAACCCCCACCCAGCATGGATTTAGACCCCACCACAGCACATCTACCACACTACTCTCATTCACCCAAACTGTAGCAGAAGCCCGTGATAATAGCCATCTTGTTTCTTGTCTTTTCCTTGAGCTTTCCAAGGCCTTCGATGGTGTCTCACCTCAAAATTATATCTAAACTTTCTGAAATCCATCTATCCACCCCCTCAATAAATTGGTTCTCTAGTTACTTATCTAATAGACAACAATCTATACACTGGCAGTCTATCACCTCCCCATTTCTGCCCATCAACACTGGTGTTTCCCAAGGCTCTGTCTGGAGTCCCCTCTTGTTCAGCATCTTTATTAACAGATTTACACTCAGCTACTAACCTCTCTTCATTACAATACGCCAATGACTCAACCCTTATTACCACTGCCCACAGCATCCCAGAACTTCTTGCTTGTACCCAAGACACCTTCACCTCTATCGAAACCTGGCTCACCGATAATCAACTAATATTAAATCCAAAAAAAAATAAAGCTCTTACTTTTCCTTCCCAAAACAGTGACACACCATAAACCCCCCCCCCCTCCATTACCTCATTTGACAATACTATCATCACACCTGAACCCTATACTAAATTACTTGGTGATACCATTGACGACTAACTAAAATTGGACGTGCATATCAACCATTGCATAAATAAAAAAAAAAAAAAAAAAAAAAACAATTAAAACCTTTGACTCCTGTACCATAATCATAAGCTACTCTCTCTCCTCCAAACCTTCCCTCACCGTGTCTCTTCACTTACCCTGGCTTCTGTATGCAGCACCAGTCCTTAGTAACCTGCAGTCATCTCTCCTGTCCAAACTAGAACAAACTTACCACAAAATTGCTAGGTTTGCCTCCAGTCTACCATATAAATCCCACCACTGCTTCGCTCTTAAGTTTTTACTGTGGCCTGAATTCCAAAAACAACTTCTTCCACAACTTCATATTACACACACTGTACTCTATAACACCACTACCTGTCCCTCCATCGCTAGCATTGTATCACTCTATAATCCCCAACGTCAGCTTCGCACAGTGACAAACTTCTACTAAACATCTACAAACCAACAAAAAATATAGGAAACTCCGTATATAAATTCTGTGTTGCTCATACCTGGAATGCCCTTCCCTGTAGTATAAGAAATATTCCCCATAAAGCCCAATTCAAACTCAAGCTCAAAAATTACCTACTAAAGACCTGGTCCTGTTCTTGTCAAACTCCTACCTGATTCTTGCTGTTCTCTTCTTAATCTCTACCTACTTACTCTAACCATATTTCTTAGCTTTTGTCTTTCAGAATGCTTACTACTTTATACCAACACCATGTTCATGTAAATACCATTGTATATAGTTTATTGCTGCTACCTGTATATGTTTTTGCATACGGAATATATTGTTGTATCAGTACTATCATTCTGCAACTAGAACTCAGCTGTGTTAATAGTGGAGTTTATTCTGCATGTATAAATTCTTGTTACTATATTCTTGTAAGTATATTTCTTTGTGTAATTTTTCACCTGTATATGGAGCTGTTCTCCTCGGGTCTCCACTGAAAATGGCCCTCTGGCTCAGTTGGACTAACCCGGTTAACAAATGACAGTAAATTAAAAAAATATATATATATATATATATATATATATATATATGTGTGTGTGTATACACGTTTGGGGCATATTGGGTGCAGAGGGGGCTGAAGACTTCTTCTCTGATCACTAAATGTGGTAATTGGCTTTTTTTTTTTTTGACTAACTGGCATTCAATTAAAAGTCATTTGGTGGATCAGCATGAATCCACTGGGGTGAGCATTGGCTAGGAGTGTCATCATTCAGACAGCCATCAGGGGTGGTTTGCAGTTTTCAGCTTTAGGTTTCCCCATCTCCAATGCATGCACATGGTGAGGAGTAGGGAGGGGGGGGTGCAGTGAGATAACATCAAAGAATGCTTCCTCACTTCCACAAGGGGCATTCCTTCCAGGTATCTTTTATTTTTTTTACCACCTCCCTGGCACAAGTGGTAAGCTTCCAAATCTCCATCAGGAAATTAGCAGTACTCCATGTACCTCTGAGAGTGTGGAACCTCTCCCTCCTTGGAGAGGTAAGAAAGCCACGCTCCTTCACTCCTTCCCCTCCTTGCTTATCTTCTCCAGTCACAGTTGTGTGTTGACGGGGTTGCGGTCAGAAATGTGTCCATTGTGCCTCAGACCTAGGCATGTGAATACATATATGGTATATGTTTTGTTGCCAAAGGTTCATTCATGCAGTGTAATCTTTCATTATTGGTAGTTTATTTTGATCAGAATGCTGTTACCAACAGATATCACTGTAATCATAATCAAAGTTGTTTGAACTTTAAATATCTTTACAAGAAACATCTCTTTAACTGAGTGGCAATGCATTATGAAAACTGTTTTTAAATCAAAGCTTTCTCATTTATGTTATATGAACAATGATAATGACAATTACATTTATTGTCTTCCCCCATGGCATTTCACACTGTACCTCTCAATATCATGTAGGACTGTCATGTATGAAAATATGAACCTAGATATGAAAATATGAAGAATAAGTGACAAACAATGATTAATTCCTCTTCAGCAGGACATCCTGGATTAACAATCTTGGTGTCATTTTGTTAATAACTCCTCACACTTTCTAATAACTAATGTCTTTCGGCTTCTCCCGGTTAGGGGTCACCACAGCGGAACTCTGGTCCACTAATGATTGGCAATGGATTTTTACTGTGCCGAGGTGCCAGCCCAACACCCAACCTTCAAAAAAGGCACACCCATTCATGCACGTGCCTACCTGCATGTCTTTAAATGTCACTCGACTGCGGGGAAGATATGCAGACTCCAAACAGAAGGAGCTCCAGCCGAGAATAGAACCAGAGAGCCTCTTGCTGTGAGGCGACATTGCTAACCGCTGCAACAACTCCTCACACTTTCTAATACTGCCTGTTATTAGCTGTTAAGTCACTTAGTTAAAGAAGCCAGACAAAAATATGGTATGGACGCGATAAGGAGCTATGGGTGTGAACTGTTGGTATCTAAAAAGGCACTGTAAACTTAAAGTTTATTTTTCAGAAGATTCTCTGGAATGCAAGATGTGTATAGGCTGCTTAGAGGTGCGAGTTTACACACCAGATAGATATTAATAAGTTAAGGCAGTTAGTTTTAAGGGGCCACTTTTTGCCTGCTCTGTGTTTGACAGCACTAAATGCTTTACTGGCTGTCAAAATCTCTGAAAGCTGGCAAAACACTTTGCACTCCTACACTTTTTTATGTAGTTGGTAGTATATGGAGCAGCAACATCTCTGTGCACTATAAAGAATTGATCAGGTTGCCAATCATAACCCTTTATTATGTGTTCTCAACAAGGATGCCTTAATTCTTGTGAGGTTAAGTTTTTAGCATCCATTTCCCGAATATTTAATACACTGGTTATAATAGGATTATTTATTTTACTTGTAATTTTATGGGTATTATGTTAGGATGCTGTGTTTCAATTTCATTGTTTCCTTTTAAGTGTGACACATTCTGTTCTTGGAACTTCCATGAGAGTATTGTAAAATTAGCAACCAAGAGATACTACAGGGCGTATACAAAAAAACATTTTTATGCTGCATAAGGGAGCTGTAGCTTTACTTTATCAACTTTCTCAGTAAGTTTTATCAGATACCAGTCCCGTGGCAGCATACTACTCAGCCAGGAAACCAGAGCTGATGCGTGTTAATATGGTTATACAGATTTCTGTACTTGCAACTGTGCATCCCACAGTAATGCCATTTTATTGTATTGTATATTGCATCTCATTATATAATTCTGTTTTTGCTGCATTGCTAGTGTCACGTCTTGAAAATGCCATTCAAAAGGTCAGTCACTCAGTTAACAAACCAAATTAATTCATTAAATAAAGCATTTGTAAGTAAAAGATATAGCTGTGAAACTGTGTTTAACCAGGCTTTTAAAACTGCTACATCACCAGAATGCATGAAAAGTTTTTGCAGTGCTTCACCCAGCACAGTACACTTTTGTACTGCAGAACTGATTTAGGGTTTCCAGCTGAATGGGGTCTGCTTCCTTTGTTGCAAGAAAACTAATTTGTATTGCTGCACTCTTACAGAGTACATCTCCAGGAGACAAGCTAGGTTTAAGCTCAGTTAATTTATTTCATTTTATTAACCGTTTAAATCCAAAAGTCAAAAACAAGGGTGGCATAAGGGGAAAAGCTCTGCAGTGCAAACCTGGAGACAATTATTTCTTAAATTAGAGTGATAATCCGCACAATAGCAGATGCATGGGTTGACACATAGTAGTTTATTTTTTCCATACCTGTTCTAAATCCTTGCAGCAACAAATGGCATGATAAAATGGAGTCTCAAACTGGGAGTACTGCTTTGTACCCCATTTTGCTTGTCATCTGGTGACAGGCCTCTCATTATTTGATAAGAAGTAGAGGAAGGAACCTAATCTGTCATAGAAAAGTTCTTGTACACCAATATTCTGCTGCAGCTGTGGCATTTTAGTTGACCTTCTAGAACCACTTCTCATACTATAAATTCTCCCATCACTTAGGCCGTTAAGGCTTTTACGTAGTTACTTGTGAAATGTGACTCACTAAGTGGATTGCTGAGTGTCACATTATAAGCATGCCACACCGTTTATGTTGCAGGAATCGATACAGGACCCTAAATTACATTATAGAGTCTCCCAGGTTGCCCTGTCCCAGTGTCTTTATGTCTCAGTCTCAGAGAGTACTGCCAAGCTAATGTAGTCCTTAAGTAAGTATATCCTGACAATGGTGTTAAGATAAGCCAAGTCACCAGGGTTGTAGTAAGGAGTCTATCTCTTCTCTGCCAAGATACTAGCAACTACATTCAGCTTATAGTGAGCTTTTACATGTGGTGTTATGAGGTGTGCACAGCAAATGCTTATTTCAGGGATATTCAGCACAGTGAGTGACTGATTTATTAACTAGTTAGTTTTTTAAGATGTTTAACTGGCTTAGCCTGTCCCAGGCCACAATTGCTGCCAAACTTTCAGTTTATTAGTAAAGTAAACATTTTATATGCAGGTGCGTTACCTGTAAGTTAGTAGCATAATGTGCCTATCATTAAAAATACTCAAACTGCCCTGATTCAGAGGCAAGTTGAACTGAACATGCTACCCAAAATACTGATTTCTTAGAATCTCAAAGACAGACCTGCACAATTCAGAAAGCAAACAGAAGAGGGTCACGTGAGTTGATTTTTAGGGGACAAGATAATTGTGCAGTTTTTCAAGTTGTCAGCCACTACTGTTTTTGTGTGTGTTCTTGCTGTCCATGTATGGGAAGGAGCTCTGCATATACCATTAGAAGAGATCACCATTTTTCAAGAATTTTGAAATGCTGACAGAATATTTTGTTTACTAATTTTGTAGATTTATATTTCAGCTAAAGAGCTAGGCAAGCAATTTAGAAACATGAGGTGTTGGTATATAAACCACTGTGCACAACAGATCTGTAAGCTTGTGTAACTTCCCAATCTGGTCATGAGGTATGAATGTGATCACATCCAGTGTGTGTGTATATGTATATCTGTATATATGTATGTATATGTTGATATATATATATATATGTAGAGAGAGAGAGCTCATCTGTGTAAATGTTGACGTTACAGGCTGGTGATAGGGCGCTTTTCTGTTTCATCCACAGTCACTGGACTTAACCCACTACTTCTCTAGTGAATATCCTTATCTGTCTGTCTGACAATATCCAGATTAATAAACTCCATTATTATTAAAAATAGGTAAAGCATGTTGTAGAATGGTTGCGGTATTTTCATGTGGATTTGTAGCATTAAGTCACTGGTATCTCATTCCTGCATGGAATTGTGCTGCTGCTGCTATTTCAGCCTATCCGTTGCCTGTTATCCACGCACAAATAAATGGTTGTGGCATAATTTCAGAAGATTCTGGAGCTTGGAAAATGGGAACACATAACCAAGTCCAGGAGGATGAGGTACCCAAAACAAAACCAATAAACAGGAAAAAAGCACCAGCAAGCTGTAACCACCTTAAAACATTTAATGTGTTCCACAGCAAGCAAAGCACAACACAGCACACAATGACAATGAATCATGTGCTGTATTGTGCTTTGCTTGCTGTGGAACACATTAAATGTTTTAAGGTGGTTACAGCTTGCTGGTGCTTTTTTCCTGTTTATAAAATGGGAACACATGCCAACAACATGCCTCAGTAAGAAGCTGAGATCCCTCATAAAATCCTCCAAAGCTAGTTACAAAAATTAAATTTCCAAAGATGATCACAAGGCATTATATATCTATGTCAAGAATCTAAATGCCAATGCTCAGATCTGCTCTGAGCTACAATAGAATTGCATTAAATATACTGATCCCAAGGATATTGCCAATATTCTAGCAGATCGATTCAGTGCAAACTTCACCCCCCTGTTACCCCCTAAATTGCCCATCTCAATACCGAAAGATTGCCAAATTCCAGTAATAACGGCCACACAGGTAAAAAATGCACTCTCCAAAGCTAAGAATACAGCATCCATGGGACCAGACGACATCCCAGGCTGTGTACTACATGGACTACAAAATGAACTGGCACCTCACCTAAGTGTCATGTTTAATCATAGCCTCACCTAAGGCTTCGTGCCCACTGAGTGGCGCACAGCTACAGTTATCCCACTCCACAAGGGGGATCCACCTTAGATCCCAGGAACTACCGCCCAATCAGTCTGACGAGCCTAATCTGCAAGGCTATGGAACGTATTATCATGGAACGTATCAACAAAGACATTGGCAACCTTCAAACACTGGACCCCATGCAGTTTGGGTTCATGAAGGGCCGATCCTGTCTCCTGAACCTGATTGTCTTCTTCGAATCAGTCTCCAGAGCCGTGGACAAGGGTAAGGTGGTCCACAAAGCCTATCTGGACCTCGCCAAGGCCTTCAACACCATCCCCCACTCTGGAATCATAGATAAAATTACTAAGCTGGGCATTAATCCCTACTTCACTCAATGGGTTGCCAGCTGGCTTACTAACAGAACCCACAATGTAAAAGTAGCCGACTCCAAATCCAGCTCCAGACAAGTGGAGTACCTCAGGGTTCAGTCCTGGGACTGCTCTTGTTTCGCATCTACTTCTCTGAAGTACAGGACAACACTAAGGGACTCTGGCTAACAAAGTTTGCAGATGACTGCAAAGTTGGAGCCATTATTGAATCCCTAAATGATGTGGATATTCTACAAAAAGGCCTTACAGAAACAAATGCTTGGTGCCAGAGCTCAAGCTCAATGCCAAGAAATGTATAGTTATCCCCTTTGGGAAAAAACATGTACCCGTGAATTACCACATAGGTGGCAGTACACTAAACACCAAAAGTGTGATAAGAGACTTAGAGACACAGGTGGACAGTGGACTCACCTTCAGTAACCACATTGCCACAACAGTCAGGAAATCTTTCTATGTGGCACACCTCATCACTAAGGGCTTTTCTTCCAGAAAAAAGGAGGTCATTGTCCCACTGTACTCATCCCTCATTAGACCCATTATAGAATACAATGCCCCATTTGGTATGTACCTCTCAAGACATCTGCAGCAACTGGAAAGGCCGCAGAAATACCTCACTAAAAGAATCACAGACCTAAAGCAGATGCCCTATGCTGACAGTCTAAAATAAAAACTCAATCTGTACTCTGTTGCATATCGTCTACTCAGAGGTGATCTCTGCTTAACATACAAGGCCATGTCAAACCCAGAGCTGTTGGACATGTTACACTTAACGAAATCCCAATCCCTCAGAGACGCATGCTCCAGGGATCTAAACCTTGTCATCACAATGAACACAACATGCTGGAGGGATAGGTTCCTGACCCAGGGACTCCCTAGACTCTGGAATAGACTGCCTATACATGTCAAGCTGAGCACCTCTTTGGCCTTCTTCAAAAGGAACTTTGATGATTGGATGGGAGATGAGAAATTCACCCCGGAGATCACGTCAGTTGCCCTGCTAGACAGGGTCCAGGGAAGTAAATACTGTGGGAAGAAATAGCCAGGGAATTGTTATGGCTAGGCTTGTATAGGCTGTAGGGCCGATAGCAGAGTACCAGCCTATGAACTCTGTACAAAGTGCACCCTGCTATGTATACCTGTTTTAAAGTTTTCTTTGCTGTTGTCTTTCAAGCCATATGCACATGTCCAGTGACTGAATGCATGCAATTCTGTGGCATTTTTTATTGCTACTGTAATGTACATCATAGAAGTGAGTTCATTCTTTCGTCGATTTTTATATAAAACTGATTGTTTTTTATAGTAATACTGCTGAATTTATGTGGTGTTTCCTACAACTATTTCATGTATTGAGACTTTTTCTTGCCACTTAGAACTTCATGTTGAAATTGCTTATTGTCGTTTTTAGGTTGTAGTTTTTGTTTTTACTTTTAATAAATTCTTCAGTTACTTTGTGAACTTTTTTCTGTGTTTTATGTGTGCTTTAGTCTGCTTCCTTTCTGTGATGGTTATACGCATTAGTGTGTTGTTGACATTTTGGACATAGTTGAATGGCGGTTGTCTGATATTAGAGTTCTTAAAAATTCTGATGCTATACATTATGTTTTGGCAGAATTTTGCCCACTTTTACCAATGGAAGCTTTATTATGCCATTTTCTAATGAGTTATTAAATGGGAAAATGATCGTTGTGTTAACATACTATATTATAAAAGCATCACCAGTTGTTTTGTGATAAAAATTCAGATGCAGCATCATTAACCGAGGTGCTAAATCTGAAGCCGTCAGCATCATTTGGTTCTGATAGAGAGGAAACAACCTCACTGAATGTAGTGAGCATAAAATCATCGCTAAGATAAATGCAACATGTTACTCTGGAAGTTATTCGTTCATTTGCAATACTATTTTAAAGCAGATTAGTCTCATGGAAAGTTGGAGCCTTCCCAGCAAGCAGTCAACATGGGGCAGGAAGCATCATTTACAGATATACATACATATATATATATATATATATATATATATATATATATATATATATATATATATACACACTCTCACACACTCTCACACACTCTCACACACTCTCACACACTCTCACACACTCTCACACACTCTCACACACTCTCACACACTCTCACACACTCTCACACACTCTCACACACTCTCACACACTCTCACACACTCTCACACACTCTCACACACTCTCACACACTCTCACACACTCAAGCATACTTATGGGCATTTTGGTACATCACCATCCTACCTACTGGTATTTGTTTGGAATGTGGGAGGAGATGAGGAACCCATGTGACAGTCACATGGAAGACTTGCAGACTCCCCACAGAAGGCACCCCAGGTGGTAACTGAAAAAGAGTGCCAGGCTTTGTAAGGCAGTACTAGTAACCACAGTGTCCATTGCACCACCTGAACTGTCTTCTCTGTATACATAAAAAGTAGGAAGAAAGCCCTCAGAGAGATTGCATTGATTTTTCATAAGGTTTGGGGATTTATTTTAAGCAGGAAGATTCCACCCAGATAAGTGTTTAAGGGTGGACTGAAAAGCTGCAGGGTTGCCAACTTTTGAAATACCCAAAATGGAACTTACGGAAGCATGAAATTTTGCAGGGCAAACCAAACCCTCTACCAGGGCAAAGGAATGGATGTCACTTACAGGACAAAGTAGTAGAATTTGAGTTGTTTCTGTTGTTTAATACAATATTATGGTGTTTCAGATGCCAAACGATTGTTTTATGCATCAGTTAGTGTAAACCTAAATGTTCTTTGTCCTAAAATCTCAGGCCTTTTTCAATTTTTCTCATTTCCGTGCAGGATGTATACAGGGGCCGTTGTGTTTATAGGACAAGTGGTAACCCTAAAGTATGTCCATTCTGGTTAAGTGACTTGCTAAGCATCACATAGTGTGTAAATAATACTGAGGACAACAGACCGAGAGACAAAAGATGAAAGTTGTTACCAGAGCATATTATGTGGTCATCTACGGTTGTGTTATCAGTATCCTAAGTATTTTAAACATAACTGAAATGATGCTACTGACTTTTTAGCATATCATCTAGTTATTTTAACAACGAATGCACTGCATTTAATTACGTTAAGAAAAATCATTCTGTTCAGTTGTGGAGTAGCAAATGCAACTGAGAACAGTTCCCTTCTGAGCTGAAAAATGAAATTATTATCTCAATTTTTGCATTTTGTTAGAGTGACATAGCTACTACTGTTTCATTGTTAGTGAAGTGTAACACTTAACAGTAAAAATAATTATATTCAGTGTATGCTAATGTAGGAAATCAAACTGCTTTGACATGTATTCTGTGGTAAGGTAGCAGGTTTAATTTCTTGTACAATAAATGTGGTTTCTAAGATTTAAACAAATAATTAACTGCCATGTAGTTACTCTGAATTTGACATTTATAATGCAAAGCATGGCCAACAAGAAATATTTCTGGTTATGATTAACACTTCACTCAGCTGTGGTTTAATTGAACGGTAGCTAATTTTTAAATAAATGCATCAGGAATCACTCCATCTATGTAATATAACAGTACTGATGTTGCTTTATATTTATCTGTGCAGTGACTCTGTAAATAGTAATTAAGGAAATATAAAAAGCAGTTCGCTGTTACTGTCTACATATTATTTTAAATTATGCTATTCTTACTGACATGAGCAGTGTGCAGTTCTCATTCCAGGATAAAAAATGTAAAGGAAATTATTTTATTTGGCAGAAAACCATATTCATCACTCACTGCCATCTGAAGCACTGTATTTTTGTACTGTGTTATTACATACCACATAGAAATTCCATATCTGTCTTGTACAGAACCAAGCTGCACACTTGTAGAGCAAATATTATGCAGCTCCTGAGGGTATGTACAAACTATGAAGTACCAAACCCAAAGGAGGGCTTCTTGCCCCCATCTACATGTACCCCAGCATCACAATCTAGGCATGTATTCAGTCTTCACTTCACCCCGCATTGATGATGCATTGGGTCACAAGATGACTCCACTGTGTCCTCTTAGCTGCTGCTTCTTTAGCTTCCTCCCAGGTGATATTCAGCGATGGAGGTCTCTTGTTACAGCGCCTTTCCAGTTTTGTCGAGGTCTGCCTGGTCTTCTCTTGTATCCAGCTAGTTCCTAGTGAAGGAATTGCATAGGAATCCTGCTAGTATCCATGCAGCTAACATGACCAAACCAATGTAGTCTTCTTTCCATAATGATATTTTCAAGTTTCCATAATGATATTTTCAAGTTTCCGTTGTTGCATTCTTTCTCTAACACGCCCATTTCTTACTTTGTCCTTCCACGATATTCCCAAAATGCATCTTAACCACTTATGATGAGCAGCCTAAAGTTTTCTCATGGCTGATGCTGTGATTGGCCATAGCTCAGCACTATTGGTATAGCTTCACCTTTGTGGACAGTGAATTGTACGATGTTTTTTGATCTTATGTGTTGTACTGAATAAATTATAATCATTCAATAGACAGGAGACAGGGTGAATTTGATGAATGCCCTGACCACAGGTAAACCCTTTTGAATATTGTTGTATTATGTTTGGTAGCACATTTACATTTGGACCTGAAGATCGTGGGCTTTAGTCCAAGACTGGAATACTGAGGTTATAGCTGAAAACTACTGGCAGCATTGAGGCTGCAGTACTGGTGGTCTATGTCATCCTTCAAATGAGAGGTTGTGCCAAGTATCAGTCTACTAGTTTGTGTCAATGCTGTCCTCCTCGGTTTCCAAGTGGAAATAAAACCACCATTCACAAAAAGAGAAGTTTCTGTATTTGAAAAGGTTTGGTCCAAGCACTTTGCAGTTAAATAAACTACAATTAACACAGTAAAAAAATGCTAAAGGATAAATGATAAAATATACAGCAGACATCAACATTTAGGTAAATCAACTTTGGAGTAAACAAATGGAAGGTTGAGGGGCATCATCTGGACAGTTCCTCAAAAAAGGTGTGTTATGCTAAATATACTCTGTTCTGGATTGAGATGTGCTTTAGTAAAGAAGATGCCATTTCCAGAGCCACTGAAGGGAGATCGTAGAAGTACTCAGCAAAATCCAAGGAGATACGGAGTTCCACAGGGCCAGTGTTAGATACATGGAGATTTGCCTACTAGATGTTTCAGGTCATTCTGTAAGAATAGCCATGGAACAGCACAATATAGGGTACTTAGCAGCTTATTAAGGTAGGCAGGAAGCTGACCATGAAGGACTCAGTGAGTCCGATTTCAGACTTTCTGTATGGATCTTGCTGCAGTATTCATTTAGAGTAACTCATATTGATATGGTTATACACAAAACACTGATCAATAAATTATAACAACTAGGTACTGATATGTTATTAAAATGGACAGCTGCATGGCTTACAAATAGGATATAAATATTGTATAGCAATTGGACAGGTAAAATTTTAAGTTACAGACACGTTCCATAGGGCTCTGTCTTAGGTCCATACATATGGACGCTGTATCTTTCGGATCTGCATTTTTCATCTGAGTTGTTTCACAGTCTGTAAACAGGTGATTTGAAAATGGGCAAACTGATTATCTGTGTAATAGTGCATGTCTCCAAAAGAATTTGACAAAACTGACCATTTGGCACACAGGAAAATAATATGCTGATAAATACATCAAAAATAAGCATATGAGCTTTGGGAGATACAGATTAAAAGGTGAATATTTAATATAGGACATACTGAGATGAAACTGTACATTCATTTAAGTACTAGGGTGTATTGGTCAGTTCACTTTTGAGTTTTTGTAATCATCTCAAACAGTTGGTTAATAAAAGTTATAGAAAGATAGGTTGCATAAAAAGATTTAAAGTCTAAAAAATCAGAAATGATGAAATCTTTGTTTGCAAGTTACATTAGACCAACACAAGTATGGGATAACAATACGTAACCTTATAAAAGCAAACATGAGTAAAATGGAAAGAGTACAGCTGAAGTGTACAAAGGTATTCATTGATGTGAAATTTTAACGTTAGTATGAAAGAACCTGAATTTGTACAGTGTCTTATAGACATTTAAGAAGAGACCTTATTCAGGTATATAGGGAATTTAGCAACCACTACCTCTGGGAAAGTTTGGAGTTATCAAAAAGTAGCAGAGAATCATCAGACAACCTATGCAGAAGGTTCGGTAGGAATGAGAAGTGTACTAATTGGCTTTCTGAGAGAGTTGTTGATGCATGGAGCAGACTCCCAAAATTACATTAAAGTAAGCACTAGTTTAAATATTTTAAGAACAACAGATATTGCCAGTATACTGGCCGACAGATTCAGTGAGTGCCAACTTTACCCCCCCAAGAGGACCAGTCACAATACCAGTAGATTGCCAGGCACCCAGTATTACTGCAAGCACAGGTTAAAACAGCACTGTCCAAGGCCAAGAATACAGTTTCTGTGGGACCTGACAATATCCCTGGCTTTGTTCTACATGAACTACAGATGAACTGGCACCTCACCTGTGTGCCCTGTTCAATAACAGCCTCACCTCAGGCTTTGTCTCTACAAAATGGCGCACTGCTACAGTCATCCCTCTTCACAAAGGAGGAGTGACTACAGACCCTGGGAACTATCGCCCCATTAGCCTGACGAGTCTGATATGCAAAGCTATGGAACACATCATCATGGACCTAATAAACAAGGGCATAGGGAATCTCCAAACTCTGGATCCCACACGGTTTGGTTTTGTAAAGGGTAGATCATGCCTGCTCAACTTGGTCGACTTCTTTGAGTCAGTCACCAGAGCTGTGGATGAAGGCAAGGTGGTTCATACAGCCTACCTTGATCTGGCCAAGGCCTTAGATACCATTCCCCACTCAGGAATCATAGAAAAACTCACCAAGCTAGGCATCAACCCCTATATCACTAGGTGGGTTGCAAACTGGCTCAGAGATAGGGCCCACAGTGTGAAAGTAGCTGACTCCAAGTCAGACTGCTGACCAGTCACGAGTGGAGTCCCACAGGGTTTGGTCCTGGGTCCTCTCCTGTTTGGTATCTACTTCTCCGAAGTCCAGGCCAACACAAAGGGTCTCTGGCTGACAAAGTTCACAGACGATTGCAAGTTGGGAGCTATTATTAACTCTCCAAGCGATGTTGACATCCTACAGAAAGGCCTCACTGAGACCAACAACTGGTGTCAGAACCACGGCCTTAAGCTCAATCCCAAAAAATGTGTTTTCAAACCCTTAGGGAAAAACCCGGTTCCCATGAATTACCACATCAGTGGTAGTCCACTGAACACAGAAGGAGTTATAAGAGATCTGGGAACAAAGATTGACAGCAACCTTTCTTTTGACCGCCACATTGCCACTGTTGTCAGAAAGTCCTATGTGGCACATCTCATTACTAAGGGTTTTGCATCCAGGAAGAAAGAGGTCATTGTCTCCCTCTACTCTTCCCTCATTAGGCCAGTCATCGAGTACAGTGCCCCATTTGGCATGCACATTACCAGACACCTGCAACAACTGGAGAGGCTGCAACAAAAGTACCTCACAATGAGGATCCTGGGCCTTAAACACTTGATCTGAAGTAGTTAACTTTACTTGATCAGCAACCTGTGGGTATCGGATCCAATTCGGATCCGAGCCGGCAACTTTCCTAGCAAAAGATCCAAGCTCCAAGCTCCTCCCCTACCCATAATGCCCTGCTACCTCCCTCTAACCCTCAGATCTCATTTGCCGTGGCTTCTTGAAGCATCTGAGAATGAGCTCCTAGCGTTGGGTTTTGTGAGTTGAGTAGATGTAACTTTTTTTCCTCTAAAATCACTGTATTCTGAGTGTGTGTTGTACCCCTTTTCTAATCTATCTGGGTAGTTTTATCTCTAGTTTAGTGTAGATTTTAAATCCCCTCCCCCTTCTGTCTGTGTGTGAAGGTGTGTGCGTGTGGGCCTATTCCTGTCAGTATGTCCGAGGGCCCAAAAGTGATTTTTTCTAAATGCTCCGAGTGTGGCCATAAGCTGTCCCCAGCGGATGGTCACACATGGTGTGTTATTTGCCTTGGTGTGGACCATCTCTCTTCAGGCTGCACTATCTGTGCAGCCTTCAACCCCAGGGCTTTGAGGGATAGGTGGACTAAGCTAGTCCTCGCGGGCCTTTTGCCCCCAGATTCGGCTTCGTCCTCCTCCCCTTCCGTGGCGCCAGCTGCGGCTGCCCCACCGACCGTTCCCACTCCCCTGGCCGGGATTCAAGCTACCTCTTCAGCTCAGGAGGAAAGGGACTCGAGAAAAAAGGATCGGAAGGATAAAGAGCGTGAGAGGGACAGGCATCGTAGCCACAAGAGGCGGGCCGATTCAGCTCTCTTGGCCCCGCCATCTAAGCAGCTTGCCCTCCCCTCTTAAGGTCTCCGGGTCTTCCTCCTCCAGGCTTCGTTCTCCACGTTTCTCCCTGGAGCCGGAGGAGGAGACCCGGTCACCTTTGAGGTCATCCAGGCGGCCTTCCCGGCCAGCCACGGCAGCCTCATCCAGGTCAACTAGAAGTTTATCTGACGCGGACATGGATCGGATGATGCGTCTATTTCTTCATGCCCAGCTGCAGATGGGAGTGCTCTTGCCTCCCCCCTCTCCGGGGGGGAGCTCGACCCCATTTTTCTCCCCCATTGCTCCTTCTCTGACCCCGCTACCCGGGGTTCGGAGCTATCGGATCCGAGTAGCTTCGGAGCCGGGGTGGTGTCGGCGCCGACGGTGTTTCCTACTTCGGCGCCGACTGTACCTTTGAGTTTGTCGGATCCATTTTCAGATTCAAGCTCTCGGGGCCATGAGAAGGGCATCGGATCCTGTGGGGTTAGTGTGCCTTTGGCTCCATTCAGGTTGGATCGCACTGCCCGTTCGGATCCAATCGGGTCATCTCCAGTGCCAATCCATGCGCCGGATCTGAGGGGACTGCTTTCAGATCCTAGGGAGAGCAGCTCACCCTCGGCATTCGACGTCGTGGAGAGGGTCCTTTCGAGAGATTCGAGGTCCCATGCTCTTGCTACGGATCCACATGCCATTCCCTCTCAGACGGGCCTGTCTTCCATCATCTGGCGCCAGGGACAGCCTGCGCCTACATCCCAGATGGTTCCCATGGAGGAACAGAACATTGTTGGTGAGCCCTTCTTGGACAGCCCCCCCGAGGAGGTCCCTCACAAACGAAAGTGCAAGGCGAGGCACTTGGACTCACCCGAGTCCCTCACAGAAGGCATGGACTTGGAGGAAGGGGAAGGTTCCCCCAGGTCACCCCCCCCCCCGAAGACGTCTCTTTTGGAGACATTATGGAAATGCTTCGTATTAGAGGGGGTGGTCAGCCCAAAAGCCTTCCTTGGACGAGTCTGTCTTTCTGGAGGTGTTCGCAGGCCCATCTACCTCTTGGGTGTCCCCTCCTGCCGATCCCCTGGTGGACCTTATAACTACCAGGGCATGGAAGGAGCCGGACACTGTGGAGCCAATACCCAAGAGACCGGACAAGATTCTCAGCCCCCCCCACAGACAGGACAGTTTGGAACAAAGGTGCCCCTGTAGATGCCATGGTGGTGGCGGCTGCCACCAAGAAGGAATTAGCACAGGAGAGTTCCTCGGTACATCCTCCAGACAAGGAGTCTCTGATGATGGACCACCTCGGAAAGCGGATGTTCGCTTCAGCAACCTTCTCTGTAAGGTCACTGAACTATATGGCACACGTGATTTGATTCCAGTGGGACCTAATCAAAGAGTACGCTGGGTCACCCCCAGAGTCCATGTCGGCTGAGGACAAATGGACCTTCTCGGCACGAATGGCCACTCTTAAGTCTATCACAAACACCTCTATGCGGCTTCTCTCCCATGCCACGGAGGGAGCGGCTAGAGCCAGCAGAACAGGCATTGTCTTACGACGACAGGCCTGGCTCCATCTCTGCGACTTTGTGGAACCCTTCACGGCGCCCTTCGCGAAAGCCCCCCTTTGACGGTTCTATGCTTTTCGGCAAAACCGTCTGTGATACGCTACTCCAGAGCGAGAAGGACGGGAAAACGTTCTCTGCCGTCGGGATCCGCTTCTCGGCTCCTCAGATGTCCTTCTCCAGGAACCAAAGAGGACAGAAGAAGATGTGGTTCTGGAAATCCCAACAATCCTGTTTTGCTCTGGATCCCTCGTCCTTCAGAGGCAGAGGAGGACAGGGTGGACGCTGGCCCAGAGGCATTGGGGGGGGACGAAGAATTTTGGGTCGAGGGAACCCTTTTCCGATCGACCTGCGCAGCAACCCTGAGGGGTTGCCTGACTGCTCCTCTCTGGATGCAGTCAGGGGGGCGCTTCTCGGAGCATCTAGCACATTGGGAGCCCATTATGACAGTTCGCTGGGTGCTCCGGATCATATCCAGAGGTTACTCAATTCCATTCCTAAATACTCCTCCCCGGTCGGGGTGTCTCCCCGATGTGCCACCCAATCAGAGGGAGGTAGCAGCCTTCGAAATAAAAGAGCTACTAGAAAAAAGAGCCATCCAGCACGTCCCCCCCACCCCCGGTCAATCCGGATCAGGCTTTTACTCCAGGTTCTTTTTGGTGCCAAAAAAGACGGGGGGACTTGCAGCCAGTTCTCTACCTGTCCACACTGAACCTGTCAGTTGCCAAAGAGAAGTTCCGGATGGTCACCATTCAATCCCTTCTCCCAATGTTACAGGAGAACGACTGGAATTGCTCCATAGACCTCAAAGATGCGTACTACCATGTTCTAATGGACAGGCGATCCAGGAGGTTTCTCTGCTTTTGGCTGGGAGCCAGCCACTATCAGTTCAGGGTCCTACCCTTCGGTCTCACCACAGCCCCCAGGGTGTTCACCAAGGTCATGGCAGTTGTAGCGGCCCACCTGAGGCTTCAGGGAATACAGGTCTTTCCTTACCTGGACGACTGGCTCCTAGCTGCCCCCACCAGGCATCTACTATGTTCAGCGAGAGACTATTTCCTACATCTCACCCGCTATCCAAGGATCACGATCAACCACAAGAAATCCTCCCTTAAGTGTACTCAAATTTTGGATTTCATAGGGGCCAGGATAGACACAATTCAATCCAAAGTCTTTCTGACGTCGGACAGACTTCGCAATCTAAACCTCCATGTTTTGGCTCTTCTTCAGTCCTCGGCCCCTCCAGCGGAGTTAGTGCTGAGGGCTGTGGGGTCCATGGCAGTGGCCATCAACTTGTCTCCGCTCGCGCGTCTGAATATGAGGATTCTCCAATGGACCTTACAGATCCAGTGGTCCATTCTGCTTTATCCCTTGTCGGCTCCTATTCCTCTCAGCAGGGTTTGCAGGGAATCTCTACTTTGCTGGCTCCATTCCAAGCACTTCCGGGAAGGGTGCCCCTTCTCCATGTCCCCACCCCAAGTCACAGTGACCATGGACGCATGTCGCCTCAGGTGGGGGGGGCATTGCATGGGCAGAACCGTCCAAGGCACATGGACTCACACAGAGACCTTTTTGCATATCAATGTCCTGGAGATGAGGGCAGTGCTTCTAGCGTTGCAGGCTCTCCATGCCCTTCTTCCTCTAGGGACTATTGCAATTCAAACAGACAACACGTCAGTGGTCTGGTACATCAACAAGCAAGGGGGAACCAGATCTTATCCACTTTGCTGAGAGGCCATGAGAGTGTGGGAATGGGCGATATCCACCAACCGCTTTCTCATAGCAATGCACATACCGGGTCGGTCAAACATTCTTGCGGACAAGCTGAGTTTGACTATCCTCTCACCCTATGAGTGGTCTCTGAACCCCTTAGTAGCAAAACAGATCTTCCTCAGATGGGGTCAACCTTGCTGCGATCTGTTCGCGTCACCCTTGAACGCAAAGTGCAGCGAGTTTTTCCCTCTGATTCCCCCACCAGGGGAAAACCCCAGAGATGCTCTGGTTCATGCTTGGCCATCCGGTCTTCTTTATGCTTATCCTCCTCTTCCGTTGACAAAATTCTTGCAGAAAGCTCGTCGGTTGGGGAGCAGAGTTATCCTCATAGCCCCATTCTGGCCTCGTCAAACATGGTTCCCATGCCTACGGGTCTCATCTAGTGCATCCTCCCTGGATCTTAGATCCCCTTCCGGATCTGATTTCTCACCCCCTGGGATTGAGGACCCGCGACCTGGACAACCTCAAGCTCTCGGCTTGGTTGATCCAGTTCCCTTGATGGCTAGGACTCCCGGTATCTCATCCTCAGTTAAAACTATTCTGGTGGCTGTTCATAAGCCTTCTTCCAGAAAAGTCTACAAGAGTAAATGGAAACGTTTTTCTATCTGGGCGGAGCATAGGAATTTGGACCCTTTTACGGCTCCTATTCCAGCAGTCCTCGATTTTTTTATCCCAAATCTTCCATCAGGGGGCTAGTTTTTCAACTGTTAAAGTTCAACTGGCAGCAATTTCCCACTTTCACATTGGAAACAAATTTGGCCCCCTAGCATCATCTAAGATCTGCAAGACCTTTCTGAAAGGTACCTTTCTTTTGAGACGCCCTGTTAAGGAAGCAGTTCCTCCATGGGATTTAACCCTAGTTCTCCAGGCTCTGACTGGTCCCCCTTTTGAGCCTGCAGCTTCGGTCGACTTGAAGTACGTATCTTGGAAAACTGCCTTCCTGACTGCTGTTACTTCAGCTAGAAGAATATCGGAGCTTCAGGCTCTTTGCAGTAAGCCCCCCATGCATCATTTTTCATAAAGACAGAGTTTCCCTCAGGGCTAACCCCTCTTTTCTGCCTAAAGTGGCTTCCGAAGCCAACATCAACCAATCTATCACCCTGCCTGTCTTCTGCTCTAATTATCACAACAAAGGAGCGTATAGACTCCATTGCTTGGATGTACATAGACAGTTTACCTACACAGAACGGCTGTTTTTCGAAAATCAGAACAGCTCTTTGTTTCATTTGCTAAGTCCAGTCTGGTTAAACCAGTGACTAAGGTAACCTTAGGTAGGTGGATTTCACAATGCATTCTTCTCGCATACAGAAGCTCTGGGTGACCTGAGTCCGTGCAGGTTCGGGCACATTCTACCCATTCTGTGGCTACTTCTGCGGTCTTCTGGTCGAGGGTCCCTTTGGATGACATTTGTTCAGCTGCTACTTGGGCTTCCTCTCACACTTTCATTACACATTATAAATTGGATCTGATTTCCAGAGGAAGGGCGTCCTTTGGCTCTGCAGTGCTCCAGAATATCCTCCCATAAGGGCCTCCCAAGTTGTTGGTAGCTGGGGACTCTGTCCCACAGGTTGCTGATCAAATGAAGTTAACTACTTCAGATAAAGAAGTTATGTACTCACCATAACGTTCCATCTGAGTAGGTAACTTCATTTGTCTGCAACCAACCCTCCCTCCGTCCCCCTGACCTGTAGTTCGTCCTTGAAGGATCATGGTATGTCACTTCCCAGATGACATCAGGTTAGGATGTTCAGGTAGTTTTGCCTTGTGTTATGGTAGTGTTCTAGGATACTATGGCAAACTCGGTAGCAGGGCATTATGGGTAGGGGGAGAAACTTGGAGCTCGGATCTTTTGCTAGGAAAGCTGCCGGCTCGGATCCGAATCGGATCCGATACCCCCACAGGTTGCAGACAAATGAAGTTACATACTCAGATGGAACGTTATGGTGAGTACATAACTTCTTTTTCTATATGGACAGACTAAAAAAAAACTCCAACTATTCTCTGTCTCGTATTGCCTACTTAGAGGCGATCTCTGCTTGATTTTACAAAGCCATGTCTGACCCAGCTCTGTTAGAAATGCTACATCTAAAGAAATCCCAATCCCTCTGCACTATACGCTCCAAAGACCTCAACCTCATTACCACAATCAACAGAACATGCTGGAGGGACAGGTTCATAACGCACAGACTGCCCATGCTATGGAATAGACTTCCCATACATGTCAAGCAGAGCACCTCACTGGCACTCTTCAAGAGAAATCCTGATGAGTGGATGGGAAATAGAAAATTCACCCCGGGGATCACTCCAGTTGCTCAGCTCGACAGAGGCACTGAGAACTAAGGTCAGGTGGTACGATGCCAGGGTAATCCTATGAGCTAGGCTTGTAAAGGCAACAGGACCATTAACCTAGTACACACCTATGAACCAGGACATGTATTATGGGAATAAATGTTTTGATATATTAGCAGGCCGGAAGGGCTTTATTGCCCATACCTGAGATATTTGCACAAATGCATACAGAACCACAGTAATAATGCTCATTTGCAAAATATTTGACAGTGTACACTGACCGCTGAGTTTTGGACCTGATGCAGGCATTTGGGGTCAGAATTTCTGAGCATTAAACAAGAGCCTTACAATAATGAAGGTAAGAAAAGTCCTATGCATGAATAATTATATCTAAATCATCCCAAGGGATTAGAAGTTTAGTACAAAATATAGTCCTCAGATAAAAGTAAAATGACTTCAGTACAACTGACAGCTGATCTTGGAGCATACCTGTCAACTCTCCCTGATTTTGCCTCATAGTTTTACCCTGTCACTTGTAAAGTTTTCTGGCAAATCACTGAGAATTGCAGTCAAGTCAGTAATACCAGACATTTGTTCTGAAAATACATATTGATGCCAAACCTCTTGTTAACTTTTAACTGAATTTATGTTTAAAAATGGCCCCCTTATGTTGGGGATTTGTTAGTTTATAGCGTTTTATCTGATTTTTGAGCTAATAGATTGAGCACTATATCCTTGAATGTCAGTGTCATCAGGAATAATGTCAGGTTCTTGAAGTTCTGACACACACACTAATGCATGGCATCATAAATAATCAGTGGGAAATGAAACAGTGCATATTAAGATTTCAATGTGGTATGCACCTGCATAGTTTTAGACTTTGCAGGCTTCAACTTCAGCTAACTATGTGCCATCCTGACAGGACTCCAAGATTCTGTTCTCGAACCCCTACTATTTAATATCTTCAGTAACTGTCTTAATACTTCTTGCACTCAGTCCTCTCTCATACAATACACGGACGATTCCACTGTTATCTGTACCTCAGATAATCTGACACAAATCCACACTTTAACCCAAAACTCCTTCAACTCCATCGAAGGATGGCTAACTGACAATCAACTAGTACTCAACCCCAAAAAATAAACTTCTTTTATTCCTCCCAAGCACTCTTTCACATCTTAAATTACAAGACTCGCCAAAGACTGGGATTGCTCTGCAGAAACAAAAAATTCCACACCGACAACTCCAGACTTTCCCTTGCCCATGCCTGTCTTCTTCCCTGCCTTCTTTGTGCCTCTCCAATCTTAACCAATTTATAATCCTCCCTGAAAAGTAAACTTGAACTGTCTTGTTATAAAGTCACTAGGTTCACTGCCAGTCAGCCCTACAATTCTCACCACTGCACTTCTCTCATATCCTTTAACTGGCTTGAGCTCCCCCCACTAGCTCATACTCACTCAGATGCTCCTTATTCACTCAGTTTCAACAAATCTACCTCTTGCCCTGCTGTCACATCCCTCATTACCTTATATGCTCCCAATTGCTCGATTAGGAGCTCTAACCAGTCTCTATTACAAATCTACAAACCTACAAAAAATATTAACCAACAGTTATACAGCTATTCCATTGTCTCAGCCTGGATAAGACTTCCTCTGCCCATTAGAACTATTCCCAATACCCTAAACTTCAAAAAAGCTTTAAAAGAGACTCTCCTGAACTCATGGATCTGCGTCTGCCATAACCCCACCTAACTCTTATCCCTACCTCCCACCCTGAACTTCTTTCTTTACCCTCATTGTTTCTCTGTCAGTTCTCACCTCTTACCCCCCCATATCTAACTTCCTTCCAACCCTTCCCTTATTCAGTTTCCACTCTTCCTTTATTTCTCATTCTGTCCCTTTCCCCTCCCTAATTTCTACTGTTTTAATGCTCTTTCTGTACCTCTCTATTAATCACCTTAGCCATTCCTTCACTTAGTGTTATTTCTAGAACATATTTCTTATTTCTAGAACATATTTCTTACTCCAAGGCTTGCAAGTTACTTTTCATTTGTGCTGCATCTTTGGCTTGTTATGGAACATCTTTGATTGTTGAGTGATGCATTTTATATTGTATTTGAGATTCAGCTCTGTATTTTTATTTTTTGTGTGTTTATTTCCTTTTTGACAACTAGAACTACTGATCTATTTATTCTTCTGTATTTAGTTTCTGTCATGCATTTGGAATGTTTGGTAGTGATTGTCATGTATCTAATTATTTTTTGTACCTTGTGTTATTCGTGCCATCTCAAATTTTCTGTGTGGAGCTTTTCTCCCCAGGCCTCCACTGAAAAAGGGCACTTGCTCAGTCAGACATACCCGGTTAACAAATGTCAAAATAAATTCATTTCAGGATATATTCCAGGTAGTCTAAAAAGATGCGCAAGTCTAACACTTGCACTTAAGACAAGTAGTAGTGATACAGCATGTCTTTCCTGCATTTTAAAATCATTATTGAAAGCATGTACATGGAATGCAACAAAGGAGCCAACACCTGATCCTGAAGAACCTCACAGAAGGACAGTCACCAGAGACTTTCTACTTGGAATTCCCTGACATGAGGTAAACCAGTGGCCTGATTATAATCCTCTCTATTCGGCAGACTGCTTCTGGAACAGTGAAATCAGTTTTGTATTCCCAGTCTAGCTCTGGATTCCTCCAGCCTTTCATCAATAGATAGTGGATGTAAACTAAGAAGGAATGGGTACCAAAATTCTGGGAATGTATCATAACAAAAACTGTTTTTTAAATCAAAAGTGGCATCTGCTATTAAAACCACTGATCTTACGCCATGAGTATTAGGTTAAACTTTCAGTATACTCTGCCAGACAAACCAGAGTCCTATAATCTTCAGAATGCTTCTGCCTGTTAACTACAAAGGAACTAATAATAACTCAGTACTACATAGCCTTGCTTCAGGAAAAGGTAATCACTCTGCAATGTGAAGTTTAGTTATTTAATGAAGAAATAATGAAAACTGGCAGCATAGATAAGAATGGCTTTAAAGATTCTTTCCTATGCATGGCTGTAGTCTGACAACTGCACATTTTTCTCAAACGAGATGGTATAGTTCCATAGATACCATTACTAGAGATGTTAAATTAGCTTAGAAAATGTGTAGGACTACAGCAGAATGCCATATTAGAGAACAGACATTCTCTAACAGGATATGAATGTACGATGAGAGTTTGGTATTAAGTCTATGGCTTCATAGCACCCTTTCGAGCCTTTGAAAAGTACAATCTAAAAAACAAATGTTCGGCATCTTGTTTATGTTCTCTAAATATGGCAGTTTAGTGAGCATAAAAAATAAGTAAAAAAGAAAAATGTCTGTTAAGTAACTATAAGAGCATTTACAAGAACTTAGTTTTACTTGCTAAGAAAGCATTGTGAGGTGAACATAAAAACAAGTTCATGCAACAGTTGTTACTTGAGTAATCTTCTGTTTTTCTTTTTGTTTGCTTGGTTTTTTTGTACATTTGCTGAACTGCTATATTTAGCAAGCATGCGAAAATTTAAGCAAAATAATGCAGGTAGGTGTGTGTGTGTGAGAGAGAGAGAGAGACAGAATATACATATGTCTCCAATTCTTTGCTCAATATCACAATAATGAGGGTACATAAACCCAAAAATCAGGGACAAGTTTTTAAATGTTATCCTAATTCATTTAAAAACTAGAAAAAAGACCCAGCCAAGCTAGAGTCTTTACTGTATTACCTTAAACTGCCTGTAGTGGAGGCCTATGGTATATATGCAAATGACTATTTAAGGTTACAGTGCTACATAGCTTCTGAATGCCTGTGACTTTTTCATACAAACGCACACATTTGTCAGTATCTCTTCATCTGTGTGTGTGTTGTGTATGTAATGTGCATTTCTGCCTGCACACGTGCATCTGAGTGTGTGTGTGTGTGTGTGTCTGTGTGTGTGTGTGTGTCTGTGTGTGTGTGTGTGTGTGTGTGTGTGTGTGTGTGTAAGACTCTCTGTCTGCCTCTTTTTGTTTGTGCTTTGCGCTTACGTGTGTGTAGACATTAAATCCTAGCGTAGTCTATATTTTGGATGTAAAATACAGCCTCCTACAGCAACTTTGAAATATTAAGTGGAAGAAATGTTTTACCTCAAAATACAAAAGAAAAATAACACAAAAAGCAATTTAACATCTCATTTTAAGTACAATAATGCCTTCTAGGGTGGGTGCTACCGGGAAATTATGGGCCTTCCAGGGGTATGGAGGCTCTCTGCCTGCACTGTATGGTCTCACAACACCCCTGGCTGGTCCATTATTTTGCTGTAATGCCCACCTTGGGGGGCATTAGTGTACTTAAAAAAAAAAAAAAAAAAAAAAAAAAAAAATGGGGAACTTAACAGTACTCATGCAATTGTGACTACATGCACCATATGACAGTCTAGGCTCTGTTCTCTTCTCCCTCTTAAGTGTTTGGCAGACAAGTAAACTGATACAAGCCATGTTAAATGTATGTCAGTAAAAACATGGGGATTCCTTTCTCTTGCTTCTGGAGCAGAAGGAATCAGTGTCACCTAAGGGTATGCAGATTTGTATTACTACATTCATTTTCATTCCCAGTTGACACACAGGTTTTATTTTATGTCCTTTTATCTGTACCATCATTCTTCTTGGGCTGTGTTCATTATCCTTACATTTCTTTGGTACTTTTTTCATTGAAAGTCTAGATTCCTTACCTTATGAGTGACAACTGCCAGAAACATCCTTGCAGTGGGCTGAGGAAGTAGGGTTCAATGAACTGTAATTTTATTTCCTTCTCTTAAAGTTGTGCTGAATTTCAAGATGTTAGTGATGTAGGCCTTCTACAGTAAAATGTGTAGCACAGGGAGGACTATAGCTCTGAGAGGTTAGGATTCTTATGGGACTTACAAGATTTTGTTGATCTGCGTATTTCTTACATGGGACTTTTTGTGAGTAAACAAACCAGTAGCATTACTTCTGTAAGACAAGGACTTTTTTGTAGCATCATATAAATTTTATTACAAGAAGGTACATCATCTATACACATTCCACAAAGTTTAGTAGTACATCCAGTATTTTTAACCAGGTCCCATGTGAGAATAACTCCGTTAATGTTCTGCCATCAGTTGTCTCTTGTGACATTTAAGACCACAGTGGTATTGGTGATCCTTCACGGAAGTTCTTCTTGGTGGATAATATGACACATGATTACAACGTGTGCAGGAATCTTCACATTATTCTCTGGTAGCTTTCATTGTAGCTAGAAAGTACTTTTTCAGGGAGACATCCTCAAGGGCATTGAGGAGAACCACAGTTTGTATTAAAAGGGTAGGGCTGAAAACCTGTCCATTGTGGTATGTTTCATGCATGGTGTGGCCTACACAATGCTTTCCTTTATTAGAAAGAAAAGTTTGGTAATTCATCAACATGTGAATAAAGAGAAGTTTTGGAATGATGTTTTAGAAAATGATACCCACATTCAGATAATCTGTGCCAGAAAGAAGCGACACACCTTTTTGGCTTAGTTAAGCATGATGAACCAGATCATTATGAACTGTATTTATCTTCAGATTCGCTGCACTGATTCTTTGGTAAGTGGGCACTTCTATTCTTCTAGTTTTACAGCTACACTTGGTGAAAAACAAACTTTCTGCTGCTTTATTAACTCAGAGCTAGGCCTTTTTTTAAGACTTGCTCAGTCTGCAGTGGATAAAATAGTTTTGTCTTCCTCATCCGTACTGCTCGTTGATGTAATCTTGCTCATGTACAGAATGTTACATATTGAACCAAACTGCCTTTAAAAGATTTTGTTTACAGAAGCCACTGGATTGTTAGCATTTTCTGCTAAACCTTATTTCCAGATAATTTTATGGCTTAGAAGTTTCTTAATCTGCAACTGAAAAATAAAATTAAAAACAATACTGGGTAGATTCAGTTTTGTGCACACTGGAAGCCTGATATCATTTTACTATCTGAAAGCCCTTCCATTTAAACATGTACGTCAGCTATTAATAAATTGCTTAAAGTACTACTTTAAGGCCTTAATTGATTTTATTGTTCATCAGACTTAATTCTTTAATATATGATATTCTCATTTTTATCTTTGCCACATGTGTTTCTGTGTTTTTCTTTTGTCTCTGTAAACTACTTGTTTTTTTTTTATCTTGTCTCCCTATTTCTCCACTGAAAACAGGCCAGCTTGCCCATTTGGAAGCTACCTGGTTAAATGTAAAAAATAAATAAAAATAAATTAATATACTGTGTGTTTTTTTTCAGATGGTAAATTGCAGCATTTCTTGTTCAGCTTCTGCGCGGGTGTCAGAAGTGAGTTCACAGTGTAACTTTTGTACATTACCCACATTTGATACATGTTCTGTATACCAATAACCAGTATTAAAATACAATATTTCCTTTGTCATCATATGATATATTTGAATATTTTGGCACGCAAACCCTTCCAGCTACTGGCTTGTTTTAGTGACAGCTTGGGCCTAGAGGTGTAACTTAGGATAGCCCTTGTTTGTACAGTAATACACAAGGTACAAAATGTCTTCTGTTTATGTTGTAGCTTCCCACCATCTTTGTCAAATAAGCATATTAAGTCAATAATATATTCTTATCTCAATGATAGTGGTGCTTTTCTTGAAACTTTTATTATTCCACATGGCTTCCCCTGAAATTTCCTTCCTTGTACTTAGTCTGGGATTCACAATATTTCCCTATACCCATGCTGATTGCACTAATTGACCAGTCTATGCTAGGCAATGCAGAGAAATTCCGATTTACAGACCTGGTATAGTTGCAGTGAAAGAGTCCTCCTTACTGACTTATTACCATGTCTCTGAGTCGGTCACTTGCAGTCAGACCTGACCATGCTTCTGTTCTACCTTAACTGTCAATGCATCACATCAGCAGAGGACAGCAGTACACACACACACACACACACACACACACACACACACACTTGCAATTCCCTGCCTAACACAGTGTGACCACCCAGGTACACACATAAACACACACACACACACACACACATATATATATATATATATATATATATATATATATATATATATATATATATATATATATATATATAAAACATACAGACACACACATACATATATATATATATATATATATATATATATATATATATATATATACACACACACACATACATACATATATACATACACACATATTCATAGAGCTTTGTTTATGTCTGTATAAACGTTCATAGGCATGTCCAAAGACACTGACACTGCCCCACTCGCACAGCTTCGGACAAAGTGCACTGCTAGTAATCTCTTAGGAGTGCATGTGTGATTGCTGTTTTTTAATGACATTCTTTTTTTTCTCTTAGAATAAAATTTCATTCAGCAGAGAGATCCTCTGAATTGCTTGGCCAAGCAAATTGGGAGCTGCAGACATTTCAAGAGCATATGGCTAATTCACATTAAACTCTCCACTCCAAACTACCTCATTAGCATGTAGCTTCACCCAGGAGATCACGGTCTACATTGTGACCCCGGTGATGGGAAGATCACTTAGATTTTCTAATCAGCAAGATTTAGAAAGATGCAGAAACTTTGGGATAAGGCTTCTGCATCAGTCTTAAGCCTTTCTGAATCCCATGGTTGTTGCTGGAGGTGGTCAAAACAAATGAATACTGAAGCAAGACTGCCTGTAAGATTTCATATGTATTAAGTGACTTGATGACATCTGAAGAACAGAACTGACAACACATACTGTGCATATAACAGCAGTCATCATGTAATTAGAGTCAAACAACCACAGTCTTCCCTTCCCTGGTTAAAAGTATAACAGTGCACTTTAGATGAAGCATGTCATGGAAAAAAGTTTACATCAGTAGTAGCAAATAAAAACATGTAAAGCAGAGTCAGAAAACACATTTTATCTGATTTTTTCCTTTAATACCACAGCCCTATCCTAAATAAATCTTTGTTCATAAAATTGAGAATTATTAGAAGTAGAAAACTTGCTTAGTTTCCCCAGCCATCCAGATCTCAACATCTGAAACAAAAGTGTGGTGGTGGGGAGCTGTACTCTCTTCAGTTTCTTACCTGACACGTCGGCTGCTGTTGCTAATTGAATTTAAAAAAATGGTAGTTAACACTATTATGACTTAAATGATAGGCCCAACACACCAATACTACAGTAGCGCAGTATTTTTTACTGGTTAGTACAAGCCCAAGCTATGTTTCAGCTGTTATTTTGTTTGTTTGTGTCTTTCGGCTTTTCCCGGTTAGGGGTCGCCACAGCGGAATTCCGGTCCGCTAATGATTGGTAGTTGATTTTTACACGCCGAGTTACCAGCCCTGACTTACAACCTTCAAGGAAGGTACGCCCATTCACACATGTCTCCACGCAGATGACACTCTAGCTGAGAATCGAACCGGACAGCATCTTACTGTGAGGCGACAACGCTGCCGCAGCACCACCACCGCGGATATGTTTCAGCTATTATAATGTTGTACATTATTTAAACTACATATATTGTCCGGCTGGCTAAGGCTAACACTAATTGTTGTCTTTGCTTTATGGTATGACTGAAGCTGAACCAAGTAATATTTCTGTTTCTTTTATTACCTTGATTTGACAATGAGAGGACCATGTCATATTTAAGTGCACTTTCTGCTCATCACCAACAGCACAATGTCTAATCTCTGACTCCTATATCTTTCAACCCAGCCCATTCCATCCCTCCCCCAGTTAACATTTTTCTGTGCCTATCAGTGCATTGGTTTTCATTAATAGCCGTGACAGCATTTGGAGGATCCTGATTGGCTGACAGCTAAAGAGAGCACACTGAACACTGCCAAAGATGCATCCACACTAAAGAACTCCTTGCTTATATATTCTGTCCAGTCAGACAGCCATCAGCATTCATCTTCCTTTAAGCATACTGACTTGAAAAAAAAAAAGTTGCAAGTAACTCTGATTTGATCCTTGGTTTTGATGGTGAGTCATTGCTGGCACTGGACTTGAGTAGTGAAGGAGTCTGTGGAAGAGGAGTAGCGTATGTCCGTAGCCAACCCTATGCAGAACATATACAGATTTTAGCCGGACTCTGCAGTGTAAACACTGTAAATGGAATCCAATATTTAACACAGTATTTTAGTGGTTTGTAGGAGACCAAATGTGGCATGGTATCTGTTACATATCCCCTAATGCTGGTAAGACAAAGACCACAGGTAATGTTTCTACTATATTATTAAGAAGCCCTTTGTCCTATCAACCCATTCCTCCACAGTGCACTAGGTGCTGCATATGGCCGGATAAGCTAGGCAGATCACTGACTTTTTAAGACAGTGCCTCAGGAATAAATCTGACTTCTGTAATAATGATAATTAGTACTGGTTTGATTTACTGTAGAAGAAAGGCTAAATGTACATGAATAATTAATAGTTCAGTGTTTGAAAACTGATAAAGTTTCATTCAGTAGGTGCATATATAAGAAACAGATGCAAATTTTCTCTTTTTATGTTTATTTTGTTCCTGGATGCCATATGGGGCAGGCCACATTGTGGCTTTCAGATAAAATATGCACAGTGTATTAAAGATTAGTTCAAATAGCAGAAACATACCTGTGCTGGTGAAGCATATTTATTTTATTTATTTATTTATTTTACATTTGTTGACCGGGCTAGTCTAGCTGGATACATGTCCATTTTCAGTAGAGGCTTAGGGAGAAAAGCTCCAATACTCCTCTGAAGTGAAAACCATCTCTTATGACTATAGTCCATCTCTGCTCACAGTTTGGGTTACATAGGAAAGCGTTGGCTACATCAAATTGAATGTGTTGCAGCGCTCTTACGAAGATTGTAAATGTGTTCCAGTGTCATACACACTGAACACCGTAAGCAGTGTTTAGGCAGTAAAACATGATAACAGTAACACTGCACCTATAGTCCACATTAGTGGTGCTTTGAGAAGCTGTAACTGCGTAATGCAGACTACAGACTGAATGGTCAGGCAAGAAGTCTTGTGTAAAATAAAGGATATGGCAGTGTTAGCATAGCATTGAATGATTTGTTTTCTTTCCTGATGAAAACATTTCCAGGCCTGGCTGAATTATTCATTTCTCTCAGGCTCTGGCTGGCTGGTGTCTTGGTTGCTGCAGAAGCCATAAGAAAGGCCCATATTCCGTCTAGTTGCTTATCAGTAACAGATGTGCAGCATTGTTATGGTCGCCATGCTTTGCTCTCTAGAGAAATTTCAGTTACCTACCCACTCTGGCTGGTGACTTGGTATCTCAGTTTTGGTAATGCAACGGATTTAGTGAGCTATTAGTAGAGACAGCAGGTAGCTGAGGATTGTGGTGACAGGAACCGGCTGTAGGCAGGATTATTTATAAAACAATCTTAGTTTGGAGCACTGTCTGTCAGTATAGTATTTGGCAACTTAAAAGAACCTTAAAAAAATTATGCATTGAGTGAGGGACTTGTTTGTAAATAAATGGCCTTGAGCTCCAGCTCCATCGGCACAAGTATTAGTCCAGTCTTGGTGCCTTCTACCCTTAGGGTTTTATATGTTAAAATGTTTTTTTTAATACCTACATCCATTCCTTGAGCATTGAAATCTGCCCCTTAACATTTAAGCAGGCACATGAGCACAGATATTTTCCCCTCCAAACACAATTTATCAAAAAATTTTTAAGTGTCCACTTTTCCACCAAATTTTACTTTGGACCAGCGACTGGTTTCCCGTATTTATATTCCAGTTACCAAAATAAGTTGACAGCGCACATCCCGTATCAGGATATTCTGATGCCAGGTTTTAGGAAAACTATCTCATCCTCCACACTTTTCCTGCTTTGTTAGCATTAAACAGAGCTTTGCATTGATAGCACTCGACTTAAGTCTCAATTTTTTGTCATTGTAAAGTGTTCTATATTCTCCTTAAACCTATTGCAGCAATACTGCATGTTAATATGTAATTTAAGTAATGCAGGTATGAAACCTTTTCCCCATTTGTACTAAACTCTGCATTCTGTTTTTACACTATTTTGGCCTTTTTTTCGTTTCTTTTTTTTTAAAAAACTTTTGTAGCTTTGACATTTTTTTAGTCTGGCCTGTGGTACAACATTTGCCATGTCATGAGGACTGCAATGGTTGATGAATGGAAGGGAAAGTATCTAACATGCAACCTTTATTTCACTTCGCATCAAGACAGAAACTCTGAGTAATGTTATGACACTTAACTGCAGGTTTTCCGTCAGAATTAACCTTAAGCACCACTGAGGCTAGTTTAGAACTCAGCCTGAGAAAGAGATGGCTACCAAAATGAAGTGATTTAGCAAAATCAAGTTCTGCAGCTGTCTTGTTTAGTAACTTCTACTGACTCAGTAGATGTCAAGAAAATCCACTGAAAAATATGCACCAATTCTTTCCTAAGACATTTCGAGTCCTTACATTGTGAGTCCGTACTATTGTATACTTACTTTGTCTTACAGTGGGAATACAGATTAAGATGCAAGAAGAAAATGCTGTGGCTGCAAAATGATATAACATCAGAAGAGCAGCCTCCATCAGTACCGTTGTGGCACATTATAATGTATATTATAAAATAATAACCACACAGAATGGTGCAGAAACATTCTAACACTACATTCATTCATTCATTGTCTGATTCCTTGCAGCCTGTGAACTCAAGGTAGAGAAACTGTGCCCTTCTAGGATGACGGACTGTCATGAGACATGCACACACCCCAGTTCAACCTTGGCTTGTCATCTTTCATATAGTCTTAGCCTTAGTGGAAGCTTGGCTGGGTCATAAAAGCACTTGAATCCTGTTTTAACTGGTTTGTACAGATCTGTTTTACTGGTTTGATTGGTATTCTGGTGATTGTTTAATTAGCTCTGTATGTCACTCGGCTAAAACATTTTCCTGGCCATTTTGGCTCACATGCTGACCTGACGTAATGTGGGCAAGCTGTAGTATCTGATTTGTCTGGCTTCTTACAGCAGCCTAATTTTCTGCAAATAAACTGCTTTTTGTGGTTTAACTGAGACAGCATTGTTAAAAGTAGAGGCCAGAACACTTGCAACTAGTCTTGGTGAGAGCTTGGTTGTGTTGTAAAAGCTCTTGGATTTAACTGGCATGTACAGATTTGTTTTACTGATTGGATTGGTATCCTGGTATTTGTTTAACTCAATACATCACACGGCCAAAACATGTTCCTGGCCATTTTGGCTCACATGCTGACCTGATATACGTTGGACAACAAGCTTTAATATCTATGCCAGTGTGTTTGTTTTATGAGGCAGTTTCACCCTATAGTAATCTGACTACCAAAGTCCCTCCCTCCCCCTTTGATTGCTGTTGCGTTGTGTAAACTAATTAAGTATTTTTCCCACTCATTTGTTTTACATAAATGCATAATACTGAGATCCCAATCAGCAAAGAAGTATTGTTCTTGAGTTAACATCCCTTACTACAAATCATTATTTTCACAGAGCTCCCAAATCCTTACCATCTATGCCACACTCTGTGAGGGCCCAGAATAAATTCTTTGCCATCTTTGACAGATAAAACATTTATTTTACTGTTTTGCAGTTTATCTGCCAGTTTTTGCACTTTACATACAACAGTATTGTACTGTTTGCTGAGAAATGCACTTTTTTAAGCTTTACTGGCAGTATTACTGGGCAATTTGCTGCTTTGTATTTTTCTTGGTACTTAATTGTATTCCTGCAACTGTGGTCCTGCAACTGTGGCCCTGCTAAAGGAATTCTACACAGTTTCCTATATTTTAAGCACCTTATAGATTTTGTGCATTTCCACAGAACTTGGCTGATTCCTGCAGAGTTCATGAACGCTTGGTATCCTCGACTGTTCCTCTAACATGATTTCCTTGCATCACATGCCATCCAGGCAAAAGCTATGCACTTATTTAAAAAAAAATGCACTTCCAGAAGCTATTTAAGTGATTGATTATTGATTTCTTGTTTTATTTGTGCATTTATCTGTGTTAATTACTCCATTTGCTCAAACTGTCTTGCTATTGGGCCTGATTGACTTGAAATCACCTTGTCTAGTAATATTGGTAAAGTTGTGTGACAGTACACACTTTCAAGCTATCTTATTTTCTGGTTTTATAATAAGATGACTGGGATATTCCATCTAGTGGCTGAAGGTGGTGGCCTGGTCTCTCTGAGTTGGAAAACACAGAAGAAAGCTGTAAGATTATTTCCACAGAGCTCAGCAAACATTGGCATATTGCCTGTGCTTCAAGAGATGTTTCAACTGAATCTATTGCCATCCAGGCAAGCATAAGGTCTTAAACTGAAATATTGCACTAGTTTTTCACTGCTAAACTGATTCCTGCTTTATTTTACAATGTTAAACTGCATTTTTGCTACAGCTCACCCTTTCTACTTTCTGTTTGGTGTTTGAACTGTTTTGTCTTGTAATTGCCTAATAATACAGGGGCAATTTAGCTAGGGAATAAGTTGTCTGTTGTTGCATTGCACTTGAGGGTCCTTTTTTGCTGTGCTTTTACATTGAGGACTAAGGTCATCCATCTTGTGGTAGAAGGTGTTTGCCTTGTCTAGCTGAGCTAGGAAGCTCTCCAGAGAGGCTGAAAAGTGTAGTTGTTTATTGGCCAGAGGTTTCAGGAGATAGATTTCACTTTCATTCCTGCATCTAGAAATTAAGTACGTTTGCATGAAGTTGCACACCCCACAGCAGCATTTGGCTGTGTCCTATACAGATCCAAGTGCCTGGACAGGCATGTTTACTTATAAAACAAGTACTAGGACTGTAACATTGCAATTTAGTGATGCATTATGTAGTGTTGAGGTCAGAGAAGCTAGCTTGCCTGTCCGAGTGCACTAATGCCTTATCCTAGCATTATTCAGCTCTAGTCCCTAACCCTAGATACCACCCTAGGCGACCTCTGTAAATCCTGCTCCTCACAACCTAGTAACACATCCTAATACAGGACCGGACAACATGAATATTCAATTTCCAAATGTCTCCATAGTCAGCTTTGGTAGATATGGGCATCCGGAGACAGTGTAGCAATTGTCTCATGTTAAGTGACAACCTTTTAATCCTTAAAGAAGCCAACACACTATTTGAAAGATGTACATAAACAATTTCCTTGTAGGCAAAAAATCACATGTACAAACAAGGCTGTCAGGAGCATGCACACTACTTCCACCACACATAGGATCTACACCCACAGACAGTCTTATTACTGAGGCACTAAAAATCAATCTCTCCAAACCTCAAAGACGACCTAAGAAGATTATGGTCAGTTGCTTATCTGGAGACAAGATCTGCCACGTTACACACATACCGGTGGTGCAATGACCCGAGTGCTAGTATGATTCTGTCATAGTCCATGGGGGCATAAATGACCTGAGATGCATCTATAGACTGTATGAAAGACATTATGGACCATTCTCAATATGTTTCTGAGACCGATATGTGCCTTGCATTGAGCAACATTCTACCTTTATGCCACAGTATAAACAAAAAAATATTGACTGTAACAATTGGCTTAGTTTCTGGTGTCAGTCCAGTGGATTTGTTATCTGTTAGCCTGGGGCATGGTCAACAGACCATGTTGCTGTGCCAAAGATGGCCTGCATCTGTTTCCCCCAGGCTTCTGGATTTTGGCCAGTACTGTATCCACCCCCCTTAGGGACTTTTTTGACATTGCCAAAGTGACAAACTTACTGACCACAGCAAATAAAACCCAAAGGAATCTAAAGGTGTTACTGTTCAGTGTTAAAGAACTCCACATCCTACAAAACCTCCTCACTTTGGAGAATATAGACATTTGTGTTGTTACGAAGACATAGTTTAAAGCCACAGAATGTACTCTGGTGGTTAAAGGCTACAGTGCCTTCCACACATTTAGACCATCAGCTGTACAGAGAGGGGCTAAAGATGGAGATGTTTCAAACTACATTAGCAGCAAGTATGCCTTAAGGTTGGTGAAACAGAATGATACCCTGGAGTTCATCCACATGCCGATCACCTGAGATAGTCCCTTACCAAATCTTAGCACCAGCTATGTCACAAGAATCTCAAAACTCTTATCCAGACTTAATGGAGGCTCACTCCATCCAGCCAAACACACTGTTCTTAGGAGACTTTAACCATCCCTCTGTAGACTGGAAAGCATACCCTGCCTCCAACTTGCAGGCAGAAAATGTCCCAAAATGTATTAATACAAATGCCTGGTAGTTAGTTATCTGGGAACATATGTGGACAGTAATCTGGCCTTTGACCAACATGCAGCCAAGGTAATAAGAAATTAATTCTATGTCATCCAAATTGTAAGCAAGGATATGGCATTCGGGTCAAAGGAATTTAAAGTACCACTCTACATGATCTTATCTGGTTCATCTTCTAAAATAAATGTCTTCGGCATGTACCTGACCAGGCATATGCAACAGTCAGAATGCCCACAGTGGCTACTTACCAACAGAATCCAGAATATTAACACTTTGTCCTATACAGATATTTTAGAGCCCTGACTATAATCAGTCTTCTACAGGTTGTTGAGAAGCGATCTGTGCTTGGCATATAAGGCATCCTTAGATCCAGCCCTGATGGCTCTTTTGCACATCTGCAAAATGAGCAGCACCACCACAAACACTAGATTCAGGGATTTGAACTTTGCTTGCAGAGTGAATAGAGCTTACTGGTGAGACTTGTGCGTGTATCAAAGGATCGCCATGCTCTGGAATAGGTTCCCCATCCATGTGAAGCACAGTGCATCCCTAACCCTATTCAAATGTAATCTTGACCATTGGATAAGAAACTGTAATTTCATCCCCAGGCTGGCTCGCCTGTCTATTATAGACAAAGACTCAAATAAAAAAGCGGTCCAGGCCACAGGAAACGGCTGAATAAAGTAATTTATTGTAAAATAATCAACACACAAGCTCTTTCACCCTGACACAATGCAGGGCTTTTTCATGTGGAAATGAACAAACATCATAATCATTCATTTAAATACCCTAATACACAAAAAGGGCGCCAAAGGGTCTTAAAGCAGTACATACCCCACACAATTAAAATGTTGACAAAACAATGTTGCCCACTTTTCCTAAAAAGTCCTATGTTAAATGTATTTTATACAGTAAATGCTGTAATCTCTAATTACAGCAATAATATAGAAAATAAAAAAAAATACAATTTTCAACAACTTTCAAGCAATAAGGGTTAGAAAAGTATTAAAGGGTGTTAAGAAATTTATGTTTAATTATAACTTCCCTGCTTTCTTAATTAAATAAGGCTTAATGGAGATATGGTCATTTAAACCCGGGGGGGGGGGTTGAGTTGCATTCGCTTTTACTTGCCAGTAGGTTTCCCCTACAGCATAACCAATTTTCCCAATCACCCCCCTAGGGTCAACAAAGACCTGTTCAAGAATTCCAAAGAGGAATCCAGAATGGTTAGGTTCTGCATGCAGGTGCCTATAAAGTGCATTAGTCAAACTTTTTTCTTTATATTATAAATGTGCTCGTATATACATTTACTTAATGCCCTTTCAGATTTCCCTACATAAAAACTGGGACAATCTTTACATACAGCCGAGTACACTATGCCCCTAGTCATACAGGTATCCTTCCTAAAGTGTATGACATTTTTCATATAGTTGTCCAATGTTATTAGTTCTTTATCAATAATACAAGCCTTATTTAATTAAGAAAGCAGGGAAGTTGTAATTAAACATATATTTCTTAACACCCTTTAATACTTTTCTAACCCTTATTGCTTGAATGTTGTTGAAAATTGTATATATTTTTTTTTTGTATTGTAATTAGAGATTACAGCATTTACTGTATAAAATACATTTAATATAGAACTTTTTAGGAAAAGTAGGTAACGTTTTGGCAACATTTTAAATGTGTGGGGTGTGTACTGCTTTAAGACCCTTTGGCGCCTTTTTTATGTATTAGGGTATTTAAATGAATGATTATGATGTTTGTTGATTTCCATTTGAAAAAGCCCTGCATTGTGTCAGGGTGAAAGCGCTTGTATGTTGATTATTTTACAATAAATTACTTTATTCAGCCATTTCCTGTGGCCTGTACTGCTTTTTTATTTGAGTTTTTGTTTTTTGCAATTCTCTGCAAGTTCTGTATTATAGACAAAGGTCAACAGTAAACATTCACTAACTGACATACCACCACCCCCCCAACATAACTTTAGCAACTTCCTAACAAACGTCCTCCTCCAATTAAGAAGCATATGATTCAAAAGGATGCAGTTGGGTTGGGTTTAATCTGTGCTTGGCATATAAGGCATCCTTAGATCCAGCCCTGATGGCTCTTTTGCACATCTGCAAAATGAGCAGCACCACCACAAACACTAGATTCAGGGATTTGAACTTTGCTTGCAGAGTGAATAGAGCTTACTGGTGAGACTTGTGTGTGTATCAAAGGATCGCCATGCTCTGGAATAGGTTCCCCATCCATGTGAAGCACAGTGCATCTCTAACCCTATTCAAATGTAATCTTGACCATTGGATAAGAAACTGTAACTTCATCCCCAGGCTGGCTCGCCTGTCTATTATAGACAAAGACTCAAATAAAAAAGCGGTCCAGGCCACAGGAAACGGCTGAATAAAGTAATTTATTGTAAAATAATCAACACACAAGCTCTTTCACCCTGACACAATGCAGGGCTTTTTCAAGTGGAAATGAACAAACATCATAATCATTCATTTAAATACCCTAATACACAAAAAGGGCGCCAAAGGGTCTTAAAGCAGTACATACCCCACACAATTAAAATGTTGCCAAAACAATGTTACCCACTTTTCCTAAAAAGTCCTATGTTAAATGTATTTTATACAGTAAATGCTGTAATCTCTAATTACAGCAATAATATAGAAAATAAAAAAAAATACAATTTTCAACAACTTTCATGTAATAAGGGTTAGAAAAGTATTAAAGGGTGTTAAAAAATGTATGTTTAATTATAACTTCCCTGCTTTCTTAATTAAATAAGGCTTAATGGAGATATGGTCATTTAAACCCGGGGGGGGGGGGGGGTTGAGATGCATTCACTTTTACTTCCAGTAGGTTTCCCTACAGCATAACCAATTTTCCTAGGGTCAACAAAGACCTGTACAAGAATTCCAAAGAGGAATCCAGAATGGTTAGGTTCTGCATGAAGGTGCCTATAAAGTGCATTATTCCAACTTTTTTCTTTATATTATAAATGTGCTCGTATATACATTTACTTAATGCCCTTTCAGATTTCTCTACATAAAAACTGGGACAATCTTTACTTACAGCCAAGTACACTATGCCCCTAGTCATACAGGTATCCTTCCTAAAGTGTATAACATTTTTCATATAGTTGTCCAATGTTATTAGTTCTTTATCAATAATACAAGCCTTATTTAATTAAGAAAGCAGGGAAGTTGTAATTAAACATATATTTCTTAACACCCTTTAATACTTTTCTAACCCTTATTGCTTGAATGTTGTTGAAAATTGTATATATTTTTTTTCTATATTGTAATTAGAGATTACAGCATTTACTGTATAAAATACATTTAATATAGAACTTTTTAGGAAAAGTAGGTAACGTTTTGGCAACATTTTAAATATGTGGGGTGTGTACTGCTTTAAGACCCTTTGTCACCCTTTTTATGTATTAGGGTATTTAAATGAATGATTATGATGTTTGTTGATTTCCACTTGAAAAAGCCCTGCATTGTGTCAGGGTGAAAGCGCTTGTATGTTGATTATTTTACAATAAATTACTTTATTCAGCCATTTCCTGTGGCCTGTACTGCTTTTTTATTTGAGTTTTTGTTTTTTGCGATTCTCTGCAAGTTCTGTATTATAGACAAAGGTCAACAGTAAACATTCATTAACTGACATACCCCCCCCCCCAACATAACTTTAGCAACTTCCTAACAAACGGCCTCCTCCAGTTAAGAAGCATATGATTCAAAAGGACGCAGTTGGGTTCGGTTGCATGGCTAGACTTATAAAGGCCTTGGTGGTCATAAGCCTAGTATGGAACTATGAATGTATGTTGAATGTCAGATCAGTTTCTAAAAACCATCAAGGGCACAGGTACACAGTTAAGACATGCAGACTCTGCAAATAAGACAGCTCAGTTGACAAACTGGAGAACCATGCAGTGTGAAACATTACATTCCACAGAATGTAAAAATATAATAAAAAAAAAAATCAAATTTTTAATAGAGCTCTCATTTAAGGGATATATAAATTGTGCTCACTGTAATTTATGGTCCTCTTTTATTTATCTTTTCTGTTAAATATCACAGCCACCCCTTTTGCTTTGTGGTCTGAAGTTTCCTTACTCCCCGTTGATAAAGACATAACTTTTGTTGGATTTTTTTACATGAGCCTAAAGGGTTATTTTATATTCTTTTCGGCTATTATTTAACTTATAAGATTACATTGCACAACTTTAGTAAATAAAGTCCTAACATGGTTACAGGTCAGTGTTTCCTTAAATGGAAGCATCCAGAGTTTCTGGGGTTACACTCTTTTTGCATGAGACTTTTCTGACTCCAGACCGCCTGAGGATTTTGGTAACCGTATTGTTGTTAGACCGCATGGAGGAGATGAGCCACATTCATCAAGTGTTGCACTGAATCTGTATTTTTATTGTTTTACTATTTGAGGTCATTAGGAATCCAGTTAGGACTATTCCTTGTAAGTGGTGGAGATTCAAGATTTCTGGAATCACTTCAGAAATATGCTGTTAATCATTAGTATTTTTTTACACACTTTTTGCCCCCCCCCCCATTTGTTGAGTGGTAAGCCCATTCCTGGCTGCTGGCCATTTAGCCCATTTATTCCTCGTTGTTAGGGTGTAAGGGTTGACCACGAGGGGCCATCATTCAGACAGCCATCAAAATCAGTTTAAAAGCTTTCCACAATAGCCATATCTCCCTGCATATACTTAGTTAAGCAAGAGAAAACTGTACAGTGAGCTTTTTGTGCTGGTTGTCCTTAATTTCTGCAATGGATGTTGTCAGTAAGCAGCTCTACTGCCAGCTGTGAAGCATAAGAAGTGTTTTCCCTTGTCTTCAGCAGTGCAATGTCTCCCTCATGTGCTCCTCGGGTATCTGTAATGGCCACACCCCTTCACTGCCTTCCCTCCTTACCTGCCCCTGGTAGGTTGGGTCGCACTTCATTCACCAGCCCTTTGTGCCATGGTAAAGTGATTCCTGTCCTTTGGCAATTTACTCATCGTGTAAATGTAGGATCATTTGTGGCTGTATTTGCTTCCATCCTGTATTCAAACGATGCAGTACCAAAAGCATGCAGAAGTCAGCTGTTGGCACAGTAAGGTTAATGTCATTTTGTGCCTCTGTTATATTTTGTTTGTACTAGTTCAGATTGTTTGCATAATCCTTTTGTGATGTTATAAAGAAAATGCTCCATTATCAGAAGGATACGATTTTGCTGATTATCTGTCCCAGTAGTTTCACTCTGCTCTGCTATGATATATTGCTTCTACATCTGCATTCATACTTTTTTAAATTATCATTGTACTTTTTACTCCAACTACAAGAGATTTTTATTCTTCGTCATTGATAGCGTACAGTGTGACTCTAGGGGTGGGGATGATGAATTAGAAGCCAGAGAAACTAAATGGCAACTGAGACTAAATGCTTGTTGCAAGCCAGGTTTAAATGATTATTGTTCAGTAACTCCCTTTTTGAAGCAAAGGGCAGCAGAGGTTTAATTTGAAGTGTACTGTGAAACACTTATCTGACTGCAACAAACTTGAATTTTTAAGTTTATTTTTTAAGTATGTTTTATATTATTATGTTCATTATTAGTACTGTTACTAATATTATTGTGTACATTACATATTCAGAGGTTCTCCCATTCGATTCTCGGCTGGAGCGCCTTCTGTGTGGAGTCTGCATGTCTTCCCCGCGGTCGAGTGGCGTTCGAAAGACATGTGTGAATGGGCGTGCCTTCATTGAAGGTTGGGCATTGAACTGGCACCTCGGCACCATAAAAATCTACTGCCAGTCATTAGCGGACCGGAGTTCCGCTGTGGCGACCCCTAACCGGGAAAAGCCGAAAGAAGAACATTTTACTTTTTTTGCTAACACTTGCCTTGGTTGGGGGAAGGCAGTCCTTAAGGCTGTTAATTGGAATGTTACTGTTTATTTACCTTAGTATATAATCTGTTGTGATTCTGAAATAGTAGTGGTCTGTCAAACACATGCATTATGTCTTGTCTCAAACAAAATCTACCAACTAGTTTTTTTTGCACATTTACAGTGAAATCCTAAAATGATTATTTACTTGTGGATGATACTTTATAGCATAATCATTAATCATTTTATTCATTCTATTTATTTATTTATTTTTACACTTGTGATGTTTAGGCTACTTTTATAAATCCACACAGCTTGTAGGTTGTCAGTTTTTCATTTTAATATTGTTGCCTTTCATATAAATTAAACTCTGCAACTTCAATGATTCAGGATATGGTACTACCTTTTTTCTTTCATGTTTGATTTCACTACATTCCAGCCCACAAGAAATCATCAGAAGCCTTAACTTTTTCCTTTAATGCCAGTGTAAAATTGAATCAGGAGAGCTTTAAATGCTGCGTTATGGAGTCTTTAATGAAATAACAGCAGAGGCTTTTCTTAAATGCTTCTTCCTCTTGCAGCTTTAGTACATAATTGACTTTGGTAATGGAATGACAGAAAATACCAGCATTTCAATGTGGTAGTAGTGTTTGAGATTGAATTTGTAAGTTACTGTCTGAAACACCAGAGTCTGGCATCACTGATCATTATTTTGATTTACACTGTGATGACAAAAAATAAAATGCCATTTATGATGCATTAATCGTCTCACAGTGGAAATATACTCACAGTCAAAATGTTCTCATAGCATTCACTAGATTATACATTAACAGTGTCTAAAATTACTTTGGCTGCATGCATTTTTGATCCCCATATTCTATACATCAAGAAAGTTTTTTTATCTCCTCATCAAATCATCTCTGGCCTTGAAAGTGCACTGTCTCCAAACACACCCTCTTTGCAGGCTTGTGTTTTCTACTGGCATTACATCATAGACAAATGTGCAGTACCTGAAAATGAATGAGCTATCAAAATGCTGCTTTCCGAAGTTTACTGCTTTGTTTTCATCAGTGGGGCCATTGTACTTGCAACAGTAGTATTGCAAGTTGCTTCTTTGGTGGTTCATGCTGTATTAGGCATTAGTTTCTGTACCTTCCATGCATCATTTAGATACCTTTAGATGACTTCAGACATTACTGCATACAGTTTACCTTCTGTTGTCTGCTCAGTGGTATTGCAAAATTTATTCAAGGACTCCAAATGTCATTGGAGCAAGAACTAAGTCATTCCATGACAGAGACTACCAGGCTAGAGCAGTGTGTGTATGTAACAGGAAGTGTCATCAAGATATGTGTGACTCCAAAGGATACATTTCAGACACAGTAATGTAGGGTACGTTTTTGGTAGAGAATTCTTTAAAAATTTAGACATAACTGTTCCACTCTTCATTCATATTGCTAATTTCCTCATTTTTGGAGGATTTAATTTCTGATTTATTTATTTATATTTTGGTGGTTATCAAGGTGTCTTACTGTACCAGAACCAGTTTTCAGGTGTAAGGCCTTGTTAATTTTAATTCTTCTGACTACCAGGAAATACTAGAAAGTGGAAATCAAAATCTAAACTAACTGTTTTATGTATTGAATATTGTAAAAGAGAAAAAAGAACTGGAAGAGGGATCTGTACATACAAATATGTCAAACACAGGCATTAATGCCCTTCTACTTTGTTAATATAGGTTCGTAGGTAGGTACTAGGCTATTGACCCTAGGGCCTATATCAGCCTAGCCAAAAAGGTACCCTGGCTTTCGCCACCCAAGAAAATTATTTTCCTGTGCCCCTGTCGAGTAGAGCCCCAAAGGTAATCCCCGGGGTGAATTTCCTATTTCCCATCCAGTCGTCAAGATTTTTCTTGAAGAGTGCTAATGAGCTTTGTTTGATATAGATAGTTTGTTCCAGAGTATGGGAAGTCTCTGGGACAGGAATCTATCCCTCCAGCATGTTCTGTTTATTGTGGTGACAAGGTTTAGGTCCCTAGAACGTGTAACTCAGAGGGATTGGGATTTCTTTAAGTGGAGCATGTCCAACAGCTCTGGGTTTGACACAGCTTTGTACGTTAGGCAGAGATCGCCTCTGCGTAGGCAATATACGACGGAGTAAAGCTGGAGTTTTTTTGAGACTGTCTGCGTAGTGCATCTGTTTGAGGCTGGTAATCCTCTTTGTGTGGTATTTCTGCAGCCTTTCCAGTTGTAGATGTCTTGTGAGGTACATACCAAAAGGGGCATTGTACTCTATAATGGGTCTAAAGAGTGAAGAGTAGAGGGGAACAATGACCTCTTTTTTTTCCTGGATGAGAAACCTTTTGTGATGAGATGTGCCATGTAGAAGGATTTTCTGACTACTGTGGCGATGTGATTATCAAAGGCGAGACTACTGTCCACCTGTGTCTCAAGGTCTCTTATCATACTTTAGGTGTTAAGTAGACTACCGCCTATGTGGTAGTTCATGGGTACAGAGTTTTTACCAAAAGGGATGACAATGCACTTTTTGGCATTGAGCTTGAGGCCATGGTTTTGACACCAGGCATCTATCTCAGTGAGGCCCTTTTGTAGGATGTCCACATCATTACGAGTTTCTGTTATGGCTCCTAGTTTGCAGTCATCTGCGAACTTCATTAGGCAAAGACCTTCTCTCTTAGCCTGTACTTCAGAGAAGTAGATATCAAACAGGAGAGGACACAGGACTGAACCCTGTGGTACTCCACTTGTCACTGGTCTGAAGTCGTATTTGGAGTCTGCTACTTTCACAGTGTTGGCAACCCATCTTGTGACATAGGGATTTATACCTAGTTTAGTGAGTTTATCTATAATTCCAGAGTGGGGAATGGTGTCAAAAGCCTTGGTGAGATCTAGATAGACTGTCTGAACCACTTTACCCTCATCTACGGCTTTGGTGACTGCCTCAAAGAAGTCTATCAGGTTTAGGAGGCATGATCTGCCCTTTACAAACTCGAACTGAGTGGGATCCAGAGTTTGGAGATTACCAATGTCATTGTTTATAAGTTCCATGATGATACGTTCCATAGTCTTGCAGACGAGGCTTGTCAGGCTAATGGGGCGGTAGTTCCCGGGGTTCGTGGTGGCTCCCCCTTTATGGAGTGGGATAACAGTCGCTGTGCACCATTCAGCTGGCACAAAGCCTGAGGTGAGGCTGTGATAAACATGGTACTTAAGTGGGGTGCCAGTTCATTCTGTCGTTTGTGTAGAACACAGCCTGGGATGTTGCCAGGTGCCATGGATGCTGTGTTCTTGGCTTTGGAGAGTGTTGTTTTTACCTGTGCAGCTGTACTTACAGGAGCTTTGCATTCTTCCAGTATAGAGATGGACCCTTTAGGGGGTAAAGTTAGCACTGAACCTGTCTGCCAGGATGTTGGCAATATCAGTTGGTTCTGTATATTTAGTGCCATTTTGCTGCAACTCAGAGCAGATCTTAGTGTTGTCATTGAGATTCTTGACATAGCTATAGAATGCTTTGTGGTTGTCTTTGGAATCAGTGACGATTTTGTTTTCATAACTAGCTTTGGAGGATTTTATGAAGGATCTCAGCTTCTTACTGAGGCTGACCAGGGAGTTCCTCCAATCATGGATTTTACTCTTTTTTGCAACAGTTTCTTTCTTCTGTTGCAGTTTGTTTATGGCAGGGGACCACCAGATTGGTTTACTTTTTTTTGGAGGATAGCATCTTGGTTCTGTTAGGGATTGCACGATCCATGCACTGGTGTAAGTGCTTATAAAGTGCATTTGTGTAGGATTCAGCAGTCGTACCTCTGTTGTCTGTCTGCATGGGTGTCATGAAGTTTGCCACTTCTGTCTTGAGAAATGTTAAGTTGGCTTTGGAGAATTTTTTTACGGTGGTTTCCCTAATGGGGGGTGGGGGGATGTGGATATCTAGGGTGATTAGCTTGTGGTCGGATCTGACCAGCAAGGAATTGACCTCTGGTGTGGAACACCGGTTGTCCATGTTGGTAATGACCAGGTGTAGGATATTACTGCCCATGATGGGGGTGTGGATAAGTTGATCCAAGGCGTTGGAATTTATGAATTCCAGAAAATGTTGAGCAAAAGGGTTGGTACATGAGTAGTTTTCCCAGTTAATGGTGGGGTAGTTGAAATGGCCCATTATTAGGGTGTTAGGTTGTACTTAAATATTTTCCAGTGTATCAAGAAATGAGGAGTGGGAATCCTGGGTCATGGTGGAGGGATCTGTAGCAAGCTACAGTTTGGATTGCTGTCTTGCCCAGAGTTAGTTGCACTTGGATAATCTCGGATGCATTATGTTGAGCAACTAGCCTGGAGGTGTAAATATGGACACACCTCCGCCTTTAGTGTTTTGGTCCAGGTTAGGTGGCCGAAAGGTGTGGTATGAATTATAGCCTGGTAATAGAGGGGTGCTCTCTGGAGCCTTGAACCAGGTCTCTGTCACTGCACAGATGTTGATGTTCTCCATTTTAAGGAGTGCCTCGAATGAGTGCATTTTGAGGTTTAGACTTCTAGCATTGAGTAGCATTACCCTCAGATTTTGCTTGCTTGTACCTGTTACTGTGGTGAATTTGTCATTTGAACCTTACCTAAAAAAGGCACTATAAGGGTGGAAAGAGCATAACCCAGTATCCATAATCCCAAGGGTGACAGGTGCAGGCCATCTCTGGCAAAGCATTGTGGTCTGTTGATCATGTCATCCCAGGCAGACAGATACTGGATCCCCTTAGAATAACACCAGAAGCTTAGCCAATTGTTTAATTCAATCATTTTGTCCTTGTACTGTGGTTTCATTCTGGGTGATGTCAGGATGCTACTCAGGGCTAGGGTCATACCTGCCTGGACTACAAGATCGGACAGCTTCTCCTTGTCTCTTTTCATGTAGTCCAGGGAGTAACATCTCAGGTCATTCACACCAAGATGGACAATGACAGAGTCATATTTGTATTTGTTGTGGAGTGACCTGAGTGCGTGCATTATGTGGCGGATCCTGGCACCCGACAGGCAGCTGACAGTAACTTTCTCCTTGTTTAGTCTGGTGAGTGGAACATCAGTGTGCCTGACTATAGTGTGCCTGACTATAGAGTCACCTATGACTAGAGTGTTGGCTTCGTTGTTATGCCTTATGGGCTGTAGTTGAGTTGCACACTGAGTTTGTGGGCTATGTGGCATTTGGGTTGTGTTGGGGAGTGGAGGTTGCTTGCGTTTCTGCTTTGGAGGTCCCTGTTACTTAGGCCAATTTTTATTGAGAGCCTCCGCAAATGTAGGTGTGTGTTTGTGTGTGGGTTTTGGTGGTGTAGGTTTTAAGGGAGTATGTGATGAGTGTGGTGTGGTGCAAGTGTTTACCTTCTCCTCTTGACTGTCTAGTCCAGTCTTGGGTTAAGAGTGCTTTGTTTCCAGTTTGGCTATATAAGTGCATCTCTCTCAGGTTGTAGTGTTGGGTGGTAGGAGGAGAGGGTTGTCTGTGTACATGAGGCAATTGCTGCATTGCCCCAAGATGCCCAGATTCATCAGGTCGACAGGAGAAAACGCTGGGAGCTGACCCTTAGACTTGCCTGGATAGGTGCTTATTTATTAAGTACTAAAAACTGATCTGAAGTAGGATGTTCATTTGTCAGCAACCTGTGGGTTACGGATCCGATATCGGATCCGAGCTGGCAACTTGTTTCAAGCTAATGGATCCGAGCTCCTAGCTCCTCCCTTCACCCATAATCCCCTGCTAACCCTCCATGACCCCAGATCTAGTTTGCCGCGCTTGTGGATGGCTGGATCCTTTTGAGCTCGTCAGCTAAGTGGAATTTTACTACTTTTGTCTGTACTTTTCCTGTCAGAATTTTTCTTTTTTAGTTAAATTAATTAAGAAAAAGTGTGTAAGTGTTAGGCTCCCTTATTATTTGTTCTTTAATTAGTTCCCCTTCCCTTCGCTGGTCGTTAGTGTGTGTGTGTGTGTTGTGTTTCTTTTTGGGGCCTGTGTGTGTGTGTGTGTAGTTGTTTTTTTCTTTAAAAAAATGGCTGAGGCCCCAAAAGCCATATTTTCCAAATGTACCGAGTGTGGCCATAAGCTCTCCCCGGCTGATGGCCACACTCGGTGCGTTCGGTGCCTTGGGGTTGAACACCTTACCTCAGGCTGTACCATCTGTGCAGCGTTCAACCCCAGGGCACTGAAAGAGCGGAGGTCGAAGCTGGTCCTTGCGGGACTTTTACCCCCGGACTCGGCTTTGGCCTCCGCTACCTCTGCTGCTCCCGTGGCTCCACCACAGCCTGTGGTTGCTGCCACTCCTGCCCCCCTGCCTCTGTCCGGGACTCAAACTCCCACTAAAGTGTCGGAGGACAGGGAGGCCAGGAGGGAGAAACGGAGGGAGAAGCACCACAAGCGGCGGGCCGAGACCTCCGTTTCGGCCCCGCCAGCTAAGCGGGCTTCTCCCTCCACTGCTTCTAGGTCTCCTCCTCCTCGGCTCCGATCCCCTTGTTTCTCCTCGGGGCCCGAGGAGGAGGAGACCCGATCTCCGTCGAGGTCATCGAGGCGGCATTCCAGGCCTGCCTCGGTGGCCTTTTCAAGATCTACTTTTAGTTTATCCAGTGCAGACTTGGACCAGATGATGTGAAGATTCATCCAGGCCCAGTTGCAGATGGGAGTGCTCTTGCTCCCCCCCCCCCCCATGGGGGGAGATCGACACCTTTTTTCCACCCTATTGCTCCTTCTCCGACCCGCTGTCCGGGTTTGGAGCATTCGGAGCCAAGCAGCGTTGGAGCCGGGGGTGGGTCGGCACCGACAGTACTTGGTACTTCGGATCTGACCCTGCCCTCGAGCCTGTCAGATCCGACCTCTCGGAGCTGTGGTCTGAGCTTCGGATCCGGGGGATTCAGTGTGCCTTCGGCTCTGTCCAGGTCGGAGCCCACTGGTCCCTCGGATCCGACGGTCTCGGCGCCGATCCCTTCATCGGATCCGAGTGGGAGCCGACTTTCGGATCCATTAGAGAGTGGCTCTCCCTCGGCCTTCGGTGTTGTGGAGAGGGCTCTGTTGAGAGCATCCGGACCCCCCGGTCCTTGCATCGGCTCCTCCCTGCACTCCCTTTCTGCTGGGCCAGGCTTCCATCACCCGGCCAAAGGGACAGCCTGCTTCGATGTCACAGATGGTTCCATTGGAACAAGATGTTGCTGGCGAGGCCTCCTCGGACAGTCCCCCCGAGGAAGTTCCCCGTAAGCATAAGTGCAAAAGGAGGCACGTGGACTCCCCTGAGTCCTTAACCGAGGACACGGACTTGGAGGTAGGGGAAGGCTCCCCAAGATCGCCCCCTGAGGATGTCTCCTTTGGAGACATCATGGAGATGCTGAGGATCAGAGGTGTGGGTGGTCTGCCCCCAAGTCTTCCTCTGACTAGTCCGGAAGGCATTCGAGGCAGGCCCGTCTACCTCTTGGGTGTCCCCTCCGGCCGACCCCCTGGTGGACCTCATTACCACCAGGGCATGGAAGGATCCAGACACCGTGGAGCCAATACCAAAACGCCCGGATAGGATTCTTAGCCCCCCCCTCAGACCGATCACATTGGAGTAAGGGGCCCCCCGTAGATGCCATGTTGACGGCGGCAGCCACGAAGAGGGAATTGGCTCAGGAGAGCCCCTCAGTCCATCCACCGAGCAAAGAGTCCCATTTGATGGACCGCTTAGGGAAGTGAGTCTTTAGTCCAGCGACCTTCTCGGTAAGGTCTCTGAACTATATGGCACATGTAATCAGGATGCAGCGGGATCTTATCAAAGAATACGCTGCATCCCCCCCGAGTCCATGTCGGAGGATGACAAACAATTGTACTCCACCCGAATGGCCACTCTGAGATCAATTTCAAACACCTCTATGCGGCTATTGTCCCACACCACAGAGGGAGCCGCTAGGGCTAGCGGAGCAGGCCTAGTCATGAGACGTCAGGCCTGGCTCAGTCATTGCGATTTTGCGGAGCCCTTTAAAGCGTCCTTCGCGAATGCCCCTTTCGATGGTTCTGCCCTATTTGGCAAAACAGTTCGCGAGACAGTTGTCCAGAGCGAGAAGGATGGGAAGACGTCTGCCGTCGGAGTCCGCTTCTCTGCTCCCCAGCGGTCCTTTTCGAGGAACCAAAAGGGTCAGAAGAAGATGTGGTTCCGAAAATCACAACATTCCCAACCAGCTCCGGACAACCAGTCCTACCGTGGCAGAGGTGGACAGGGAGGATGCCGCCCCGGGGCAGAGGGGCTCCGAGAAACTTTAGGTCCAGAGAACCTTTCTCTGAGCGGCCCACGCAGCAGCCCTGAGGGGTTGCCCGGCTGCTCCACTCTGGAGGCAGTCGGGGGGCGCTTCTCGGAACACCTAGTGGCATGGGAGTCCATCACAACAGAAAGCTGGGTGCTTCGCATTATATCCAGAGGGTACAAAATACCACTACTCCATGTCCCCAAATCCAAGAACCTCCCCGATGTACCACCCGATCAGAGGGAGGCCGCAGCTGCAGAAATTCAGCAGCTGCTAAGAAAAAGAGCCATCCAGCCCGTCCCCAAGACCAGCTCGGATTAGGGTTCTACTCCAGGTTCTTTTTGGTGCCAAAAAAGACGGGGGACTTGAGACCGATCCTAGACCTTTCCCGCTTGAACCTGTCAGTAACCAAGGAAAAATTCCGGATGGTCACTCTTCAATCTATTCTCCCCCTTTTGAGGGAGAACGATTGGATGTGCTCCATAGACCTCAAGGATGCGTACTACCACATTTTAATGGACAAACTATCCAGGAGGTTCCTTCGCTTCCGGCTGGGGGCCAGTCACTACCAGTTCAGGGTCCTTCCCTTTGGCCTCACCACAGCCCCCAGGGTGTTCACCAAGGTATTAGCAGTGATTGCGGCCCACCTGAGACTCCAGGGAATACAGGTCTTTCTGTACCTGGACGACTGGCTCCTGACCGCACCAACAAGGCATCTACTTTGCTCAGCCAGAGACTTCTTTCTCCGTCTAGCCCCACAGTTAGGCATTACTATCAACGTCGGCAAATCTCTACTGGCTCCAACGCAGGTCATAGAATTCATAGGTGCCAGAATAGACACCAGAGATTTGCGAGCCTTCCTAACTTCCGAGAGAATCCGGAACTTACAACTTCATGTGCGGGCTATCCTCCAATCAGAGGCTTCACCAGCGGAATTGGTCCTGAGGGCACTAGGCTTCATGGCGGCAGCGATTACGCTCCTTCCATGCGCCCGTTTGAACATGCGGTTACTGCAGTGGACTCTGCTAGTGCAATGGTCCTTTCTATCCCTTCCTCTCCGCCATCCCATTGCTATCAGCAAGGCTTGCAGGAGGGTGCTACTATGGTGGCTCCAAGCCTCGAACTTCCATATGGGCCGTCCCTTCTGCACCTCTCCCCCTCTCGCCACGGTGACCACGGACGCTTCCCGCCTCGGGTGGGGGGGGGTATTATTCAGGCAGGACAGTCCAAGGCACGTGGAACGATACAGAGACCTCCCTGCATATCAACGTTCTGGAGATGAGAGCGGTGCTGTTGGCGTTGCAAGCACTTCAGGGCCTCCTCCCCACAGGAATGATTGCAATTCAGTCGGACAACATGTTGGTGGTCTGGTACATCAACAAACAGGGGGGAACCAGATCTTACTCTCTATGCCGCGAAGCCATGAGAGTGTGGGAATGGGCGATCTCCTCCAACCGCTTTCTGATTGCAACGCACATTCCGGGGAGGACCAACATCCTAGCGGACAAGCTCAGCCGCACCCTTCTTACCCCGTACGAGTGGTCTCTCAATCCACTAGTAGCGAAGCAGATGTTCGTAACATGGGGGCAACCCTGCTGCGATCTTTTTGCATCTCCATCAAACACCAAATGCGGCAATTTCTTCGCTCTAATCCCCTCTCCAGGGGAAACTCCAAGAGATGCTCTGGTGCATGCCTGGCCACCCTGTCTACTCTATGCCTATCCTCCTCTACCACTAATGATACAACTCTTACAGAAAGCCTCATGGTTGGGGAGCAAGATGATCCTCATTGCCCCATTCTGGCCTCGGCAAATTTGGTTCTCTTACCTGTGGTCTCACCTTGTGAATCACCCTTGGATTCTAGATCCCACTCCGGATCTCATCTCCCATCCGTCGAACTTACCAACTCCAAACCTGGACAATCTGAAACTGACAGCTTGGTTGCTCCAGTTCCACTCCTAGTTAGGACTCCCGGTATCTCTTCACCAGTCAAAGCCATCCTCGTGGCAGCGCATAAGCCCTCCACCAAGAAAGTGTACCACAGTAAATGGAAACGTTTTTCCATCTGGGCGGAGCATCACGATCTAGATCCCTTTACGGCTCCTCTTCCATCCATATTAGACATCCTAACTGAACTCTTTCAGGAAGGTGCTAGTTGTTCAACTGTCAAAGTGCAATTGGCAGCCATATCACATTACCATGTGGGACATGATACAGAGCCTTTGATGTCGGCCAAGTTGTGTAAAACCTTTCTCAAGGGCACCTTTTTACTTAGACCCCCTGTAAAGGAAGCCGTGCCCCCCTGGGATCTTACATTAGTTCTTCAAGCCTTAACTGCTCCACCCTTTGAACCCGCTGCTTCAGTAGATCTCAAATTCTTGTCATGGAAAACAGCATTCCTTGTAGCCATCACTTCAGCGAAAAGAGTGTCGGAGCTTCAAGCTCTCTCTGTGAAGCCTCCTTACCTGATCTTTCACCCAGATAGAGTGTACCTCAGGATCAATCCCTCCTTTCTTCCCAAGATAGCATCAGAAACCAACATAAATCAATCCATAAATTTACCGGTTTTCTTCCCTAAATATCAGAATAAGGGTGAGTACAAGCTGCACTCATTAGATGCTCATAGGCAGCTTCGCTTTTATACTCATAGGACAGCTGGCCATAGACAATCCGACCAGCTGTTCGTTTCCTTTGCCAAATTTAACTTGGGGAAAGCTATCTCTAAAGTATCTTTATCTCACTGGATTTCTCAATGTATCCTACTGGCGTATCAAGCCTCTGGTAGACCCGCACCAGAAGGAGTTCGTGCTCATTCCACCTGCTCCATTTCTACCTCTGCGGCCTTCAAGTCTAGAGTTCCGTTGGATGATATTTGTTCTGCAGCCACTTGGGCTTCATCTCATACCTTTATTAACTGCTACAAACTAGACGTGCTTATTAGAGGGAGAGCATCCTTTGGCTCTGCGGTGCTTCGTAATATCCTTCCATGATGGCCACCCAAGGTGCAGGTAGCTGGGGACTCTGTCCCACAGGTTGCTGACAAATGAACATCCTACTTCAGATTTAGAAGTTATGTACTCACCATAATGTTCCATCTAAGTAGGTAATTCATTTGTCTGCAACCACCCCCCCCTCCTTCCCCCTGGCCGCCTTCGGATCTACTAGTAATTAGATATCCTTTTGTTGGATATATATTGAGGGGCAAACTCGATCTGAGGTAATGGAGGGTTAGCAGGGCATTATGGGTGAAGGGAGGAGCTAGGAGCTCGGATCCATTAGCTTGAAACAAGTTGCCGGCTCGGATCCGATATCGGATCCGTAACCCACAGGTTGCAGACAAATGAACTACCTACTCAGATGGAACGTTATGGTGAGTACATAACGTCTAATTTTCCTCTAGACAAGTGAGGAAAGTTGAGCGCTGTAGTAATTTGTAGCATATTTAGTGCTTACAACAAGTTCTGAGCAAGTGCTGAGCTCAAAGAAACAGATTTGATTGTTAAAATTAAAAGAAAATGGCTAGTTCTAAGGGAAAATTTGAAGAGCAAATTTTATGGCGCCGGGAATAGTTTAACCCTAGCTAAGCGGCGATGCATAAAGTATTCTTTTTTTTTTTATAAGCTACCTAATGCTTACCACTCCCACTGATCAGCTTAGAAGGCTTCCCTCCAACACAGAAAGGCTTGGGGGCTCACAAACTTACAAATAGTCCTGGATACAGCAAATCTGTATCTGGACTAGACTACTTACATTTGTTGTTGTTTGTCTTTCGGCTTTTCCCGGTAAGGGGTCGCCACAGCGGAACTCCAGTTTGCTTATGATTGGCAGTAGATTTTTACGAAATGCCGATGTGCCAGCTCGATGCCCAACCTTCAACGAAGGCACACCCATTTACACACACGCATGTCTTTCGAATGCTACACAACCGCGGGGAGGACATGCAGACTCCACACAGAAGGCACTCCCAAGCCCAGCCAAAAATCGAACGGGAGAACCTCTTGCTGTAAACGCTACCACCGTACCACCACAGCATACTGGACTAGACTAAGGCAGAAAACGAGCTTAGAAAAAATGTTTTTTTTTTTGTAAAGTGGAAAGGGAGAAAGGAGGAGCAGAAGATAATTCCAGGTTAAGAACTAAGTGGGTTGGCCTTTTCAAATGTTCTCCCTGTATTAGATAGAATGAGGTAATGACGCTAGACTGGGAGGAGTGTCCCAGATCAAATTTACAGTAGGGGTGGGCAAATGCAAAGCCACCAAGTATAAGAATAGGATACCAATAAGAAGGGAGGGTGGGAAACAAAAATCATAAAAAACAAACCCAAACAGATGCTTAACAAATGTAGAAAATTTCCAGTTAATACCTCACACACATTGAAACAAGCTAAAAAAGTATGCAGCAGACAATAAAAGTGCTATAAATAACTCGTAAAAATAAGCAAAACAGGAATGGAAATCTATCCCCTGATGTATGCCTAGATCCGGATGCTAAACATTTTTTTTTTTAATTTTTTTGCACTCAGTTTCTCTTTCAAAACTTTCCACATTCCATCTGCAGTTTTTCCACAGAACACCTCTCTCCAGTTAGTTTTCCATAGTAAGCGTTTTGCTTCCATGTAATCTGTAATTAACTTTCTGTGCATTGGTTTAGAATTTCATGTGGCAGAATTATCTAGCAACAAATTAAGTTTTATAACCCCATGATCACTGCACATGAACGGTGGTAAAACTTGACTTGAAGTAACAGTAATTTCTTTAGGAACACACAGAGTGGGTCTATATGTTCTGTCCTCTGGTAGCTTTTTTTTTTTTTACAATTTGAAGCAATTGTTGTTCCTGAATATATGTTGTGAATAAGTGCCTTACTAACGTTTTTGAGTCAATATTATTCCAGTCTGTTTCTTGTAAATTTAAGTCCCCAGCTAATATTATTTTTTGCAAGAAATGTATGAATTCCTCTAGGTCATCTGTACTTGACTTTGGTGGTCTGTATACTAATTGTTGTGTGTTCCGGGGTTGTCTTTATTGTCACAGTTACATAGTCTGTAGTATTGGTGTTATCATTGAACATGCGATAATCACAGGTCTCATAACTATCTTTAATCCCTATCATAACACCTCCACTTGATTTTTTTTAGAATGTCTGTTAGAGAAAAAACATTTAGAACCTGACAGAACTGGTTTCCAGTCATTGTTCTTTAACGACGTTTCACAAACAGCATCAATCTTGTGGGAACGTAGCAATTTTTTTCAATTAAAAAAATGTATTATTAATGTTCCAGACATTAGTAACTATCAGAGATGCATCAAATGTTGCTATCTGTGAACTATTAAAGTTTTAAACTGGCAGAAATCCTGCCTAGTGTTTGTCAAATATTGCAAAATATCTGCTGCAAAAATCCTCTTCCCTGATCTTCACAAGTGTACGCCATCTTGTCTGAACATGTGTGCCCCCAAAACTAGGCTTGGATACTCTACACATTTCCATTTTTAAAACGGGACATTTTTTTTCCATGTAGGTATTTACCCAAAAATCTTTTTATTCACAGTAACTTAACTATCATTTTTATAGGTGATTTGTGAGAAATACGTCCTAACACCAGTACAAACTATATTATCTGAGGTTCCCTACTAACAGTCAGAGAATCCTTGTGGATGACATCATTTGTACCGACATGAATAAAAACAGATCCATACTTCTTTACATTAAGGCATTCCAAGGCTTGTCTCGCATCTATTTTTGCTCCTGGCAAGCATAACACTCTTCGATGTTCGTTATCTTCTTTGCAATTTCCAATTACAAGAATATCTTTGCTTGCCAGCTCTGAACAATCATCAGCTTCTAATACAGTAATATGTGCTCTGTCAGTTGTTATGCAGGATAGATCTTCATCACCATTAGTCTTTTTAATCCCACTGTTTTCATTGTATATTAAACTCTCATCCACCTGGTATTGTAAATGCACAGATTGAGCCACGTAGTCAACATCTGTCTTTCTCTTCTTTTTTCTTACAGTAATGTTCTTCAATCCTTCCACATTCAGTTTTGATTTCTTCCTTTTCACCTGCCCGTTGCCTCTTTTTTCTACCTTCCCTTTTGGAAAAATTATATCTTTTTCTGTAGACTGAAGTTTTTCAGATATAAAAAATATTATCATTCCCTGTAACCAGTGTGTTGCATAACAAAGCAGTGTCATTCTTAGTTCATATTGTCTTTCCTTTACAGTCATTAATCAGTTCCTTGTTATTTGTTCTGAACTTCTTCCTTTCTTTCTTTTTTTGTTTCCTTCTAAACAAACCTGATCCTGAGATTGCTGAATACTTGCATCCAGAATTCTAAAGTTGTCAGGGGCATTGTGTTTCATAGGGAATGAATGATCTTTGCAGACAATAGATGCATCATTTCCTAAATGTGTTCTAGTTGTTCTTTGCCTAACATTATTTCACCAGTCCAGTTATTAATACATGAAACGAGTTCTGCAAGCCTTGCCAGTTGCACAAGTGCAATCTTCATCAAGTCTAGATTTACTTCTAACAATGGTAAGCAAATCCTCCAACCTTTGAGATGAGGAATACAGATCACCAGTGTTATCAGATGTTACCTTTAAATATGTATAGCATTTATTACAGTGTACAAGATAATTGTGCATTAGTAAATCATTTATTCCGTACTCATTTAAGGAATCCATATTCAGCTTCAGATAAATAAAATATTGCAAAAGAAAAGAATAAACAAAATCAATAAGCACAGAATTCAAAGAGAACTTAAATCAACTTCTGTGACAAAAAATCATACGAGCAATATACAACTAAATACTAAAATAAATGCAGCAAAGTTGTTCTGACCATACAAGTTTTGCAAGCCAAACAAAAGTTGTAATTCTTTTACGTTGCACAGAGTAGCTTCTGCTCACTATCACTTGCAGTCGCACTTCTTTTTAACAATGAAGATCAGTAAATCACAATCCAAGGTAGGATTGTTTAGATATGCTCAGGATTTACCTGTCTGCAGTTTGTGTGAATTTTTAGCTGTCTAGGCCCCTTGGGGTGGCTAGAGCTTGCCTCTCTAAAACCTATCCCTTTCTAACAATCAATAGTGAAATTAAATGTAAAAAAAAATGAAGGAGCAAATTACATAGAGTTAAGTGGTATTTGTGGGAACAGTAGTGGTGCAGCAGTTAGCACTGTTACCTCACAGCGAGAGGTTCTCAGGTTTGTGTGCTGAGGTGTCTTCTGTGCGGATTCTGCATGTCCCCCATTTGTTGGTGTGGGTTTCTTCCGGGTGCTTTGATTTCCTCCCACATTCCAAAGATTTGCAGTAGGTGGATCGAACGCTCTAAAATGGCCATTGGTGTGTGTGTGTGTGTGTGTGTGTGTGTGTGTGTGTGTGTGTGTGTGTGTGTGTGTGTGTGCGCGCGCAAGTGTATGGTGTGGATGAACTACCGCTGCAGGGCTAGCCACCCGGCAGTATAAACCTTGGCTGTAGATGATTGTCACTGTTGAAGTGACACCCCAACCCCATTTTCAAAAAAATGGGAGAAAGGGTTGTGGATGGATGGATATAATACACGCAGAATGGCATTCAGGAGGAGGAGTGAGGTCTAACGGGAGGCCAAGAACTGAGCAATTTATGTAATGTTGTACTGAAAGACAATTGTTAAAAAGAAAGAGAATGTGTGTGTGTGTGTGTATTGCATAATGGATGTAAATGGAAAAAAAATGTTAATATGGTTTGTTTTCTGTTAATGTATCTGTGTCTTAAATGACGATTTAGTAAAGATGTTTAAAAAAATTCAGGTATGGGGAGAAAAAAATAAGCAGAAAGGCAATTAAATAGACAGATGTTTTCCATGTTAAAGAAAATTCAATTTAATGTACAATATTTTTTAAGGAAGGGGAAGGAAGGAGATGGTGGGGAAAGTAAAGTAGGATGTGGGTATAAAAATACAGTGGTAGCTAAAAAAACAAGTAAAACATCTTGTAGGTGCCTAATAAGGGAAGAAGTGAGAAAGAAGATTAAAATCTGAAGGTTAGAATAAATAAGAATGTAGTGCAGGGTACATTTCTGCTAGAGAATTCATTGACTAGTTATGAATGTTCCACTGAATAAGAAAATGAATGGAATATGGGAGTGGGTAGCAGTAAAGGTAAATTAAATAAATACATTTTTTGCAAGTAGAGCTACAAATACAACTCAAAGGCATGATGATACTTGAACAGCTTGGTGGTTTAGATAAGCTAATACTAGGTAGGGGAAAATGTGGACGCTAAAACCACTTAGGAAATTTTTGATCAGTTTAAGCATTTATTATGCTTTGAGTTATGAACAGTTATACTTGAATAGTTTCTTCCTTCTTAGTCTTCATATTAGAGAGAAACTTGTTCCCGATTTTTTGATATGGAGTTGCAGAAAACTGCTTCCCCACTGTGACTTCTGATGAGTGTTTTTTTTTTTTTTGTTTGTTTTTTATAAACAGAACTTAAGTCTTTGCTGGAGTTGAGCTGTATCAAGTGTTTACATATCTGTGATCTGCATATGTCATCTAGAAGGGCATATGTCATGAAGGAGGGCTGCTGTACCCAAGTTGCTAGTCAAATTTGGGTCACCAGTGGCAAATACGAATACCATGTCCTTATACTGCCAGGCTGGTTTCATTTTTTAATATGCATGCTACTGTGCCTTTCAAAGCAGAATGTCCATGTTGTTCCTTGAAATTCATTAGTGCACATTGTGAAGCAGTAAAGATAATTCATGCTTTAATTTGTATGTGGTCTGATGTTAATTTTCAGCATGGAATTGTTTTGTTAATTGTATGATGCTTCAGTCTTAAATGTAGAAAAAGGCAACAAATGAATAAAGAAAGAAAAAAAACTAAAACTGGAGAAAGCTGAGTGTTATAAACAGAAACTGCGAATAGCACGACTTGCACGATTTCTGACTTGGTATCTAGAGTACCAGTTTCTGTACCAGTAATGTAGATCATTGCAACTTAAAATAAATAAATAAAACAAACTAGTCGAATGGTGTGCACTGGAATCATAGTGCTTATCCTGACAATTCATATACCTATTCTAAGTAATCTAAATGGCCATGCTTAACTTCAGTGGTAGGTGTGAACATGAGCAAATGAAAAAGACACAGACACATATCCATCCATCCATAACCCCTTTATCCTATTTTTGCACATGGGGTCAGTTTGTTACTTCAACAGTGTTCACGCCACTAGGTCTATAGACCTGACAAGCGTGTTCTTCCATAACACGCACACAAAGCCAACAGTCAGAGATAATGTGCACAAAAAGCAAAAAATGTGTTTGTCATTGTAATGACAATATCTGGTGCATACTTACAGAAGTAATATGAAAAGCAGCAGTCCCAGGACTGCTAGAGCAAGAGTGTCTACCTGTGCTTCAGATTTAAAGTACTGGACTATAAGATGGTCTCTCATCCCAGGGGGAGAAATCTGGCTGTACCTTGGAGGGGTTGGTGGGTTAGAAGATTATTGCCACATGATGTCTCACTGATGGCAGCCAGGAACTAGTCCAGAGGGATGTTCGAAAGGACCAACTGTAAATAACACTGCGGGCAGGTGGGAACTTAATTATGCGCACATTCCAAGAGGATGAGTTTGGAACTGAACAAATTAGAAAATCTCTGACATGTACAATGTGTCAGAATAGGTATCTGATACCCCATAACCTGAATTAGTTAAGCAGGTTGTCAGAGTATGAGATATGCATAAAAAACAGGTTATCAGAGAACGAATGAAGGTATGCATAAATGCAAAGTGTAATGGCATGGCTTGTAAAGCTGCTTAGTACTCTTCCCAAACTACTTGCCACGCTGAGAATGAATTATAGGAAGGAGGAGGAGTTTTACCCACGCTGAAAGGTGAAGGCATTCTAATTTTTGCCAAGTGGCAGGTGTTAGAGGGTCAGAAATGTGGCCTGGATCAAAGTCAAGGGAAGCATAACAGAACAGTGCTAACTAAATACACTGCAGAATGAGTAATTTCTTTAGGACTCCTGTTTTTATTTCTCCATACAACAGCTGAATTAAATTGGTAAAGCATACAATAATGTAATAATTGTTATCCACTTTCTGTGGATCTTGTGACATATATTAATTTGCAAAAATCCTTTGTTCTCCTTCTGCCAGCACTTCTGTTGACTTGTCTGTGGGACTTGTTGACCTTTCTCCTAGTGGACAGAGACTTTTTTTTTTTTTTTCAGAACCTAAAAATTGTTATTGAATGGTTCTGTTTAGATCAAATTAAGCACTTCAGCTTGTTTATATACAGAAAGGTTGCAAAGCAGTTAAGAAGCACCTGTCCTGCAGATTTTACTGCACTGTGTGCATCGTCTTTAGATTTTCTGTCCTTCATGCACTTCTGTTCACATTCTGAAAGTCAAAAAACACAATAGAAAATATTTTTATTTGAAAGATTTGTCTTAAAATGTCAGCATTTTACTAAGAAATTGTTATATATTGGCAGTATCTATTTACAGAGATGTTGAATTTCCTCATGCCAGTCACCAGATTCTAAACTGGATCTGGGCCACAGAAGGGTCAGCTTAAATGGGTAAGGTCAAGGTTCCCTGTGTCACAACCACTTTCCTGAGTTGTGAGAGAGAGAGAGAGACAGAGACATTTTCGGTCGTCATTTCCTGGAAAAATCGACCCACCATACACTTGGAAAGGGCAGCTCCCCTCAGTCTGTCATGGGTTATGACAGTATCATTACATTAACATAATTGCTGTCAATGGAAAAGGATAAAAATAACTAAAATGGTAGATAGGACTCTGACTATTTGGCAGTGGGAGAGACTAGAGTTTTCCTACCTGCATTTGAGTACTGCTCGACTCCTGATGATATCACCATTTTATACACTGGATGATTTTAATAACTATAAGACAATATTACCCAAAGAGGAAGAGCCTGTGTTGATTGAGGGTGCACTGGGGATCACCTGGTAGTGTGCAATGCAGTGGGCTGTTGGGATTTGGGTGGGCAGGTAGACTGTAGTGCATGGTTATGACTGCAATCAGCAGAGCAGCTGAGTGGATGTCATCATGGCCAAGGAGGAAAGGCCCATTAAGTTAAAAACATTTACTTACAAACAGTACACATTCTGGTAGAAAGGGCAACACCTGATCATCCGCAATTAAAATCCAGTGAGGCATTATGATGGTGCAAAACTGATTCATGGTAGGCATTTCACAGAAAAAAAAAATGCAGAGCAGTTTTCTAACTAGATGTCCGGTTATTATCTGTTGACATTGTTCATGCTGAATCATCCAAGACTATCATTGTATGAGACAACTGTAATGTCATAGATTTAGGTTCATTGACTCCCTTGCCACTTGACTCGGTTATTGCACTGCCTTCTTCACTTAGTTATTGCACTGCCTTCTTCACTAAATTAAAAGGATTCATGATGTTGATGCTGCACAAGGTTTAGCCAGTAAAATATCAGTCTTTTTCATAAGCCACACTGAGTCCATGTACTAGCCCATATCAGTAAAATAAGTAAAAAAATGCAAACCACCTATGACGATAGGAGGTACTGCCAGCCACGCTAGAAGTAGGGAAGTGAATGTATGACTTGTACCAGCACAGCTAGCTGAAATTTTGTGACTAATTACATGTCATTTGTATATCAAACTGATTTGTACAGATGCTTGTGCTGAAAGCGTATTTGTGAGGTTTGATTGTGTTAAAATCTATCAGCAGTGCACCCTGGTAGAATGAAAAGAAATGTATATGTATTATCATAGGTTCATAGGTTCATAAGTTCGTACTAGGCTATCTGCCCAAGGGCATTTATAAGCCCAGCCCAGAGTTTTGTGGCTTTCGCCACCCCTTTAGTTTGAAGGATACTATGCCCATTATTTTGCTGTGCCTCTGTCAAGCAGTGACACTGAGGTAATCCCTGGGGTATACCTGCGATCTCCCATCCATTGGTCAAGATTTCTCTTGAACAAAGACAGCGAGGTGCTCTGCCTCACATGTACCGGGATTTTGTTCCACAGCATAGGGAGTCTCTGGGTGATGAATCTGTCCCTCCAGCACGTCCTAACTGAATTAAATGTATATGGAAGATGGTACTGGGACAGCAGAGGTTAACCAGCTAGCTTACTTTAAGAAAAATAAGGGAAATGTAAATGAGCTGTTAAACTATTAAAACATTACCCCACAGTGCTGAATAGGACCAGACACTGTGGGTCTGGAAGGAGCATTTGTTCATTAGCACATTAAAAAGAGGGGAAGCTGAAGCCGCAGGCACTGCCATACATATTTAAATGTGTATTGTAGCTGTCTATGCTAAATTCCTGTCTCAGCTTCAAAGGAGGCTACTGTGAGAACTTAGTCAGGTCGCCAGATGAGGTCATTCTGCAAGTCATCTTGGATGTTATATTTTACAGGGAGTAATCTGAGTATCCTGTTTTGGGGAACCTGACTAGAAAGACTGCTCCATGTATTTCACTGTGCTTTGCTCTGTCAATTATGTTTTTAGGGAATAGTAATTCTCTTAGATTCAGTCAGGAATATAGTAAAGCTTAGTTTAGAGATTGTTTTTCTTTATTTGTACGAGTCCGCCATCAATGTTATTTTCAATATTTTCTGTGATTTGAACTTTGTGGTTTACTGTAAGTTTATATTTAGTATTTTCTTGTTTTTATTATTTATTATTAAATATATTTAAACTTTTCATTGTGGCTGGCTCTTTTTAGAAAATATTTAAGCTTTGAGTGTGCTTATATTTATATGGTGACACTGTGTGGGCCACTCCAGAAGGCCTAGCTATCTTGGTCAACTACTACCATTTGTATTGGTGTTAATATTACACAGTATAATTGGACACCCTTTGTTAAGGGCCTTAGAGTAGCTGCATGTGGAGTGTCTGGCAGCGGTGATAACTACTTTTTACTCTGGGCAGAAGGGAGACAACAGGTAGATCGGTGCCATCCTTACCCATGTGTGTGTGAAAAATCACATCTCACAGTGTGTGTGTCAGCTGCTTGGAGCAGGGACACTAAGCACTGGGCTTACAGACAGGGTGTTGAAGGTCTTGGCTTGGACACTCCAGCTGAGGACCTAACCCTACAGCTGTAAGAGTGGGGAGTATTATTGGGGTCATGGAAGGAGGCAGATGTAGAGAATTTTGTGTTCCAAGTGCACATCCCTGTCAAGTGCCAGTAGTGGGGATTCAGGGCCTTGATTGCTGGCCCAGCATGGGGATGTCACATCATCTGCCTCAACTCCTCCACAACAGTGCAGTGACGAATAATCAACCATGCAAGTAGGAAGATATGTGGCAAATTTGCTGAATAAAGCTTTGTTCTAGCCTTTTAAAAAGACTGATGGTTCACCAAAACATGCTGATGTCAGGCAGAGTGAAAGAAGGGGGAGTATCAGAAACTGAGTGAGTCATCTGGAGAGAGATTGAGAGAGCTTACATGCTGGGAGCAAGTAGTCTCATTGTACATACTGTTTTTGCATTTGTCAAGATTGAATGCTGTTTGATGAAATTACTTTCCCTGACAGGGAGTTTACTTTTTTTTTCTCAACTGTTGAATGACTTCAGAGTTTGTATATACAAGTCCTAGGGTGTGGGGGTTGTACTCCTACATGAAGGGTGCAGGCTAGTTTTGATTTGGACTCCCAGTAGCCAGGAGGGAGATGTCTGAGGAAAGCCAGAGCTTGGAGCTGTTTAGGACAACAAAGCAGCAGTGTTCCTTGCCTAGATTGTCTGTATTAAAGCTTTTTAGAAATTGTCACTCACATGGGGTCATGATGTAACAGATGAGTCTTTGTGAGTTCTGTTCAAGCAGCTTTATTATGTACAGACACATAACACTTATAACTATTAACTTCAACTTGGGTAACTTACATACAAACTAACTGCATTCATTCTCACATGCTTATTCTCTGGCTGCACTTTCAAAATGGCACTAGGTACAATACATGCCTGATATTTATATCTGCACGTTCATCACTTCATCTCAAACTCTGCTCTACAGAAATGCTATTTTTGCAGTGGACTGAAGGTTAAAACCTTTGAATAGACTTTAAAATGTCTGGTTTCTGTTAAAGACCCAAGTAAGGACAAGAGTTGGGAAAACTTTGTTTTGGGGTGAACTGGTAACCTGAAGTCTGCGATTCTTTGTTCTACTTGTCATAAACAGATTTCTGTGAGAGTATACTACTCCCCTAGTCTTACAGGCATCTAATAAACTTAAAATCTGAAGTAGTTAACTTCATTTGTGCAGCAACCTGTGGGTATCGGATCCAACTTCGGATCCAAGCTGTCAGTTTTCAACAGCTTAGATCCGAGCTCCTAGCTCCTCCCTCTACCCATAAACCCCTGCCAACCCTGACTGACCTCAGATCTAGTTTGCCGCACTTGTTCACAGCAGCTGGATTTTCAAGCTCCGTACTTAGCGTTTTCTGTGAGAAAGTTAGAACATTTTTTTTTCTGTTTTTCTTCAAATTTAGTGTGAGTGCCGTGTGTTTAGACCCCTTTTCCTGTTAACCTTAGTTTAAACTACTCTTTAGTTATAATTTTTTCCCTCCCTCTCCCTTGCTGGTTCGTTAGGGTTTGTGTGCGTGTGTTGGGGCCTAGCGTGTGTGTCCTCCTTAGTTTAAAATGTCGGAGGCCCCAAAACCTATTTTTTCCAAGTGCACCGAGTGTGGCAATAAGCTTTCACCAGCTGATGACCACACTCTGTGTGTTCTGTGCCTTGGGGTTGGACACCTTACCTCTGGGTGTTCCATCTGCATGGCGTTCAACCCCAGGGCACTTAAGGACTGGAGATCCAAGCTGATCCTGGTGGGTCTTTTGCCCCCAGATTCGGCTTTGGCCTCCGGTCCTACTGTGGCTACCACCATGGCTTCGGCGGCGGCCACTCCTGCCTCTCTCCCCCCGGCTGGAACTCAACCTCCTGCTGTAGGCCCGGAGGAGAGGGAGGCCAGGAAAGACAAGAGAAGGGAGAAGCACCACAAGCGGAGGGCCGAGGCCTCTGCTTTGGCTCCCCCGGCTAAGCGGTCTTCTCCCTCCAGGGCTTCCTGGTCTCCTCCTCCTTGGATCCGGTCCCCCTGTTTTTCACCGGGCCCTGAGGAGGAGAAGACCCGATCTCATTCGAGGTCATCGAGGCGGCGCTCATGTCCCGCCTCGGTGGCCTCATCGAGATCTACTCGCAGCCTTTCCAACGCAGATTTGGACCGGATGATGAGAAGATTCCTCCAGGCCCAACTGCAGATGGGAGTGCTCCTGCCTCCCCCCCTCCGGGGGGGGGGGGCTTGACCCCTTTCTTTGCCCCGATAGCTCCTTCTCCATCCCGCTTACCAGGTTCGGAGCCTTCGGAGCCGATCAGCCTTGGAACCGGGGGTGGGTCGGCGCCGACAGTCTTGGGTACTTCGGCGCCGACTCTTCCCTTGAGCCTGTCTGGTCCGTTTTTGTTGGATCCGAGTTCTCGGAGCCGAGGGCTTTGCTTCGGATCCGAGGGTTTCAGTATGCCTTCGGCGCTGTCCAGGTCGGAGCATACTGGGCCTTCGGATCCGATTGCTTCGGCGATGGCCCCGATCCGCCTGTCGGATCAGAGTGAGGGCCCACTCTCAGATCCCAGAGAGAGCGGCTCTCCCTCGACGTTCGACGTGGTGGAGAGGGCTCTGTCGACTGCTTCCAGATCCCCGGTCCTTGCCACAGCTCCGCCCCGCACTCCTTCTCTGTTGGGTCTGACTTCCATCACCCGGCCCCAGGGACAGCATGCTTCAATGTCCCAGGTCGTTCCCTTGGAACAGGATGTTGCTGGTGAGGCCTCCTCGGACAGCCCCCCCCCGAGGAGATCCCCCACAAGCGGAAGTGCAAGAGGAGGCACTTGGACTCCCATGAGTCCTTGACCGAAGACATGGATTTGGAGGAGGGGGAAAGGCTCCCCAAGGTCACCCCCCCGAGGATGTCCCCTTTGGGAACATCATGAAAATGCTCAGGATCAGAGGGGGGTGGTCTGCCCCAAAGCCGACCTCTGACGAAGCCGTGTTCCTGGAGGCATTTGAAGCAGGCCCTTCTACCTCTTGGGTGTCCCCTCCGGCTGACCCCCTGGTGGACCTGATTACCACCAGGGTGTGGAAGGAGCCGGACACTGTGGAGCCAGTCCCGAAGCGCCCTGACAGGATCCTCAGTCCCCCTGCCGACATGCCCCATTGGAGCAAGGGTCCCCCCGTAGATGCCATGTTGATGGCAGTGGCCACTAAGAGGGAACTAGCTCAGGAGAGCCCCTCAGTCCACCCCCCGGGCAAGGAGTCCCGAGTGATGGACTGCCTAGGGAAGCAGGTGTTTAGTTCAGCATCCTTCTCTGTGAGGTCACTGAACTAAATGGCACACATTATTCGGCTGCAGTGGGATCTTATTAAGGAATACGCTGCGTCGCCCTCGGAGTCCATGTCGGTGGAGGGTAAACAGTTGTACTCCACCTGTATGGCCACTCTTAGGTCCATTTCCAATACCTGTATGCAGCTACTATCCCATGCCACGGAGGAGCCGCTAGAGCCAGCGGAGCAGGTCTCGTCAAGAGGCGTCAGGCCTGGCTCCAGCATTGTGATTTTGTGGAACCCTTCAAGGCGTCTTTCGCAAATGCCCCTTTTGATGGTTCTGCCCTATTTGGGAAGACCATTCGCGACACCTTTGTCCAGTGCGAAAAGGACGGGAAGACGACGTCTGCTGTCAGAGTCCGCTTCTCTGCTCCCCAGAGGTCCTCCTCCAAGAACCAAAAGGGACAGAAGAAGATGTGGTTCTGGAAGTCGCAACAGTCTCAGTCCGCTCCGGACCTCCAGTCCTTCCGCGGCAGAGGAGGACGCCGCCCTAGAGGCGGAAGGGGCCCGAAGAACTTTGGGTTCAGAGAACCTTTCTCTGACCGGCCCACGCAACAGCCCTGAAGGGTTGCCCGACTACTCCACTCTGGAGGCAGTCGGGGGGCGTTTCTCGAGGCACCTGGCAGCTTGCGAGTCCATCACGACAGACTGCTGGGTGCTTCGCATCATATCCAGAGGTTACCAGATCCCCTTCTCTTGCCCTCTTCTCTTCCCCAAACACCTCCATGATGTCTCACCCGATCAGAGGGAGGTCGCAGGTGCGGAAATCTGGCAGCTCCTTGAAAAAAGAGCCATCCAACACGTCCCCCCAGACAAGCTCGGATCGGGTTTTTACTCCAGGTTCTTTTTGGTGCCAAAAAAGACGGGGGACTTAAGACCAATCCTCGATCTCTCCCTTTTGAACCTTTCAGTAACCAATGAAAAGTTCTGGATGGTCAGTCTTCAATCTGTTCTCCCCCTATTACGGGAGAATGATTGGATGTGCTTGATAGACCTCAAGGATGCGTACTATCATATTCTAATGGACAGACGATCCAGGAGGTTTCTCCGCTTCTGGCTAGGGGCCAGTCATTACCAATTCAGGGCTCTCCCCTTTGGTCTCACCTCAGCCCCCAGGGTGTTTACCAAAGTGTTAGCAGTGATAGCAGCCCACCTGAGGCTCCAGGGAATACAGGTTTTCCCGTACCTGGACGACTGGCTCCTGACCGCCTCGACAAGGCATCTACTCTGTACAGCCAGGGATTATTTTCTTCGCCTTGTTCCCTGGCTAGGGATCACAATAAATATGGACAAATCTGCTCTAACCCGACCCGAGTCATAGATTTCATCGGGGCCAGGTTAAACACAATCAATCTTGTAGCCTCCTTAACCCCAGAGAGACTTCGAACCCTGAGGTTTCATGTGCGGGCCATCCTTCTATCTTCATCTCCTCTGGCGGAATTGGTCCTGAGGGCTCTAGGCTCAATGGCAGTGGCAATCAACTTGTTACCTATGGCACGTCTGAACATGAGGATCTTACAGTGGACCATCCAAGTCCAATGGTCTTTTATTCACTACCCTCTGAGTCATCCCATTTCCCTCAGCAGGGCTTGCAAGAGGGCTCTCGTGTGGTGGCTGCAATCTCCGGATCTCCACACGGGACGCCTCTTCTCTATGGCCCCTCCCCTGGCCACGGTGACCATGGACGCCTCTCGCCTCAGGTGGGGGTGGCACTCTTCGGGCAGAACTGTCCAAGGCACATGGAACGATGTGGAGACCTCTTTGCATATCAATGTCCTAGAGATGAGGGCAGTGCTGTTAGCGTTGCAAGAACTTCAGGACCTTCTTCCTGTAGGGACAATTGAGATCCAGACGGACAACATGTCGGTTGTCTGGTACATCAACAAAGAAGGGGGAACCAGGTCTTACCCACTCTGTCGAGAGGCCATGAGAGTGTGGGAATGGGCGATCTCCACCAACCGTTTTCTCATTGCAACGCACATTCCGGGACAGTCCAACACCCTGGCGGACAAACTCAGTCACACCATCCTTTCCCCTTATGAGTGGTCTCTTAATCCGCACGTAGCAAATCAGATTTTTGCCAAATGGGGGCAGCCCTATTGCGATCTTTTCACCTCTCCCACAAACACCAAATGCAACAGCTATTTCGCTTTAATTCCCCAAGTCGGAGAATTCCCGAGAGACGCTCTGGTGCATGTTTGGCCTCCCAGTCTGCTTTATGCTTATCCACCTCTCCCCCTGATGCTTAAGTTTCTACAGAAAGCCAGCCGGTTGGGGAGCAGGATTATCCTCATTGCCCCATTCTGGCCTCGTCAAACCTGGTTTCCTTACCTTTGGTGTCATCTGGTGAATCCTCCTTGGATTCTAGATCCCCTCCAGGTTCTGATCTCCCACCCTCTGGGTCTCCCGACCCAGAACCTGGACAGCCTCAAGCTCACAGCTTGGCTGCTCCAGTTCCACTCCCAGCCAGGACTCCCGGCATCTCTTCTCCAGTCAAAGCTATTCTAGTTGCAGCCCACAAGCCTTCTACTAGGAAGGTTTACAGCAGCAAATGGAGACGTTTCTCTATCTGGGCAGAACGTCAAAACTTGGATCCCTTCACAGCTCCTTTACCTGCGGCGCTAGACTTCTTATCAGGATTATTTCACCAGGGAGCTAGCTGTTCCACTGTCAAGGTTCAACTAGCAGCTATCTCTCACTACCATGTCGGACATGATCTGCGTCCCTTGATCACTTCTAAGCTGTGCAAGACCTTCCTGAAGGGCACCTTCCTGGTCAGACCTCCAGTAAAGGAAGTGTTACCTCCATGGGATTTGTCGTTAGTGCTTCAGGCTTTGACAGCTCCCCCCTTTGAGTCTGCAGCTTCAGTGGACCTCAAGTATTTTGTCTTGGAAGACAGCCTTTCTCGTCGCCATCACCTCTGCTAGAAGAGTTTCTGAAATTCAGGCCCTTTGTGTCAAACCCCCGTATCTAACCTTCCACAAGGATAGAGTCTACCTCAGGACCAATCCCTCCTTTCTCCCTAAGGTTGCTTCCGAATCTAATATCAACCAGTCCATTAATCTGCCGGTCTTCTTTCCCAACTATCACAACAAAGGAGAATACAAATTACACTCGTTGGATGTGCATAGACAACTTTGATTCTTTATTCAGAGGACATCTGGTCATAGGCAATCCAACCAGTTGTTAGTCTCCTTTGCCAAAATGAATTTGGGTAAATCGGTATCCAAAGTTACTTTGTCTCGATGGATCTCGCAATGTATTCTTTTGGCTTATGAAAGTTCTGGTAGGCCCACGCCTCAGGGAGTCAGTGCCCATTCTACCCGATCTATGTCTACCTCTGCTGCTTTTAGATCCAGGGTTCCTTTAGATGATATTTGTTCGGCTGCCACTTGGGCCTCATCTCATACCTTTATCAACCATTATAAGCTGGATATTATCTCCAGAGGGAGAGCATCCTTCCATGATGGCCGCCCAAGATTCAGGTAGCTGGGGACTCTGTCCCACAGGTTGCTGCACAAATGAAGTTAACTACTTCAGATTAAGAAGTTATGTAGTACGTTCCATCTGAGTAGATAAACTTAATTTGTCAGCAACCATTCCCCCCCCCTCCTTCCCCCTGACCTTCGATTATTCACATTTGCTGTCTTCAGAGTTGATTTTTGAAATTGGTAAATCTGTAGCAGTTGCTGCTTGGGGGCAAACTTGATCTGAGGTCAGTCAGGGTTGGCAGGGGTTTATGGGTAGAGGGAGGAGCTAGGAGCTTGGATCTAAGCTGTTGAAAACTGCTGGCTTGGATCCGAAGTTGGATCCGATACCCACAGGTTGTTGACAAATGAAGTTTATCTACTCAGATGGAACGTTATGGTGAGTACATAACTTCTTATTTGTGTTGTGCTAAGGGTAGTTGAAGTATATCACTACAAAAAAAATGCTAATTTTACTTTATAGCAGCATTAATTAAACTGATTCATATTGCACCGACCATTATTATAACATTTCAGTTCAAGCTAATATAATTACTGTTCAACAGCATAGAAAGAAAGCTGGTTGAAAACTAATCTTTGTTTTGAAAATGGACAAGTTTTCCAATATGACTTTTTCCACTCCATGAATGTTGAAATTTAAAAGCTGTGTTATACATTGGAATGCACTCCAAATTAAGTGTCAGTATGGTTACCGTCATCATTTCTTTTGACCTTTCAGCTCATTGTTTGTCTCCCCTCTTTTTTAAACCTTTTTTTCTTACTGTCACTTACTTTGAACATTATATAAAAATTAAAACTAGCCATAACATTTATATTGTCGAAGAATCTGAGTTGCACCTAATTCAAATAAATTTTGATAGCAAATATTTATTCGATTATAATAATGTAAAATGTTTTGTCAGTGTTCATTTGATCTTTGACATATGAGTTTGGTTCCAACATCGGAGCTTATAGTGCGGGCTCATCAAGTTCCACTTTCACAATCCATTAGGGCTCATTTTTCATGACCTTTAGTGCTGATATACCTTACTACATGCCACCAGTTTCCACCCCCAGCATGTCATCAAGAACATCCCCAAGCCCCAATTCCTTAGAGTTAAAAGGATTTGCTCCAGCTCCTCTACATACGACCATTACAAGAGGGATCTTATCACCAGGTTTAAAAGTAGGGGTTATTTAGGGGTGACATCACGAGGGCCAATTGTTTTGCAAATCAGCAAGATAGAATTGATTTATTATCCTATCAAAACCGGGATCAGGTTAAGTCTGATTTGCTTAGATTGGTAACAACCTATGGGAGGAATACAGTTGGATTTATGAACATTATCTTCAAGCATTAGTATTTCTTAAAATCGGATAATGTCTTAGAGAAATATATAGGGGGCCGGTGTCATTATTCATTTTGCAAAGGGTGATTTTTGGGTTCTCTCTTTAGTCATTACAAGAAGGTTTATTATAGAGATACATGTTCTATTACTCAAGCTCACTTTTTTACAGGCCCTTTATTTGGATGCTATCCATGTGGTCATTGTACCTACTGCCCTAGGGTGTTGAAATGTCGGACCTTTTCCTCACAAAACTGTCCAGAAGTTTATGACATTTTATGTTTTGCCAATTGCAGTACTAATTGGGTTATTTATTTGGCGCAGTGCAATTGATGAGCCCTTTATGTTGGACAAACTTCCCGTCCTTTTAAAATTAGGATAGGGGAACATCTTAGTGATATTAAAAACAAAAAGGGGTCCAGTTCTTTATACAAACACATTTCTAAACACCCTACGGGCAATTTTTGTTTTATGGTCATTGATTACATTAAGGACAGACATGTACAATCTCATGTTTTACATGATAGGCTCACCTATAAAGAGAAAATGTGGATCATCAAACTAGGGGCTCTATTTTCCCCTGGCTTGAATGATCATTTTTGAGGCATCCAATTCACATGTTTGTTATATTTGGGTTCATACATTAATGTAAATATTTGGGATCATTGTGTTTATTTGCATTACATTTCATGCATTTATGAACTAGTGCACTATTTTATTGATGCACTAGAAGGCGCTCCATGCTTTCTATATGAAATTTGTATAAGTTGGAAGACAGCAAGTTAGGTTTTGTCTTCATTTTGTACATCATGTTTGGTTGCTGATGAAGGATTTACCGAAACCGGTACAACCATGTTGGTGTACAGTTATGTTATTTTGCTGTCTTGAAGTTGGATATTAAATAAGATTGCCTGATTCCACGAGTTGAGTGCTGGCTTTCTTTCTTCACTTTCAGTATGGTTACCATCATCATTTCTTTTGACCTTTCAGCTCATTGTTTGTCTCCCCTCTTTTTTAAGCCTTTTTTTCTTACTGTCACTTTCTTTGAACATTATATAAAAATTAAAACTAGCCATAACATTTATATTGTCGAAGAATCTGAGTTGCACCTAATTCAAATACATTTTGATAGCAAGTATTTATTCGATTATAATAATGTACAATCTGATGTCAGTTTTCATTTTATCTTTGACATATGGGTTTGGTTCCAACATCGGAGCTTGTAGTGCGGGCTCATCAAGTTCCACTTTCACAATCCATTAGGGCTCATTTTTCATGACCTTTAGTGCTGATATTCCTTGTTTGTGTAACTAAGGAAAGATTTTGTCAGTTGTGGAAACCAAGCAAATCTTCTATAATATGATTATTTAAACTGCATTTGTTTTATTTCTCAAGATTGTAAAATTATTGTTCTTAAGATGTTTTGTAATAATTTGGAGTTTTTCTCCCTTGGCCTCTGTTGAAAATGGGCTTCTACCCAGCCAGACTTTCTTGGTAATCAGATGTCAGTAACATAAATAATTAATAAAAGGAACTAGTGTATTTGGTGAGCAGGATTTAAACTGGTCAGCACAGGTCTGAATTTCTCAATAGAATTTATAAAGAGAATGGAAGGGAATTTAGACTGTGTACCCTACCTTGCTCAAAGTTGCCCTGCTAAATGAAGTGGCTTCCTTGTTGGCTGAGGATGTCCTCGATAAATTTCAACAGTCTGCAAGAGTGACACCTTCTGGGACTGTAAACATGGACTCTCATCTAAATTGTTCTTCTCCTGACCTAAAATCAGTACCTCCAGCAAGGTCGTTTGACCCATTCCACTGTTTAAGAAGAGGATGATGGATAAGTAAATGTGACACATGTTGCTGCAGTATCTGCAAGGGACAGTCTGCTTTCAGTGCGATTACGTCTTTGAAATTTTTGACTTCTCAGTGCCATGTTTTCCTCTCTGATCATTTTATTGCTTAAAGTTGTGATACAGTGCACTTTCCTCAGTCAAGTTACATAGTATGATGCTTTAGTATAGCCCCCATTTTTTTTACCTGCTACTAATTTGATGGAGGGCTGTTGTAATTTTTTTCTTTCTCTTAGTTATAACATGGACTTGTTGAGGTGAAGGGTTTATCTTTTGGGGCATTTATTTCTTGGCAGACCATTTAGGCAGATTTGCAGTGCGTTTACCATCTTACTTCAGAACTGTGATGAGGGTTGCCTCTGTCTTAGTGTAGCCTCTGTTAGTTTATGTACATAGTTAGATGGTTTGCTTCAGTTTCTAAATTTTCTATTAGATTTTTATGTTTATTTTGCTTACACAATGTTAGGGAACTTAACACATGGACATACAGTGGTAGCTTAATCCCCTAGCATTATTCGCCGGATAAATTTTTACTTACGGCCTTCAGCATTACATACATTTTTTTGCTGTAGGCAGGGACTTGCACTAGAAAATTTTAAAATTGCCTTATACCTTAATCTCTTCTTCCGGCTTTTCCTGGTTAGGGGTCACCACAGTGGATCACCTGTCTGCTTCTGATTGACAGTGGAGTTTTACAGTGTCGAGTTGCCAGCCCCGGCGCCCAACCTTCCACAGAAGGCACACACACGCACTCATGCCTAGGGCCAATTTAGAGTGTCTAGTCCACCTACAGCATGTCTTTGGGATGTGGGAGGAAACCCACGCGACCACAGGGAAGACATGCAGACTTCACACAGAAGGCACCCCAGTAGAGGATCGAACCAAAGAGCCTCTTGCTGTGAGACGGCAATGCTAACCGCTGCACCACCACAGCCGCCCCTTTTACCTTGATCTCTAATGTAATATAATTGGGGTGGTTAACGAGCTGAACAGAAGGAAAGCCTTTGCTTATATCTACTCCTTTAAACCTTATTTTATCTGTTTGCAGGAAAAACACTCAAAGATTACGTACACCGCAATACTGACAGGCTTTTACTGTGAGTATTATTTCTTCTTCCCATTGGGCTGCAAAACAGAGGTTATCATTTTATTAAGGATAAATATTCCTTTATTATCCTTAGATAGTGTTAAGGATGACTAGGACTGGTATGTAGTATTGAACAGTCTACTAGCAGGGACTCAGTTTACATTCATCAATGTATATCTACCCCCTTGTGTCCCTTAGAATAAAATGGCATACCTTATAAGGGAATGGCATTTCTTAGGGCAAGAGATGACATTTGGGTGGCAAACTGGAATTTAGTTCTGTCACCTGCTAAAGTATTGGTAGGTTCCAGGAAAAACTGTACATGCTCCTTGCTGGCAAATAATTTCAGAGAGAAATTTCATTGTTTAGCATTGTTGATGTCCACACCATTTTAACATTGCCACCCAGGTTTATATTTTATACTCGCAATCTTTCCATACATTCTCCAAGATAATTTTTTTTATAACTGAGCAGCATGGTCATGTCATTTAGGCAGTCCCAGCCTCCCCTACACTCATTTCAAATCGTGCCCCAATCAGGTTGTGTTTGTATATCTCATATTTAAACCAGCCTCAAATTTTGTATAGAGGATACATCTATTGACAGGCTGAGCCCTCTATTTGGCAGAGAGAAGGCCCTACCCTATTCTTGTGGCCTTCATCTCAGGAAATGTACAACAGTTTAAAAATCAGTTACCCATATTAACTCTACGTTGATGGGTCTGCAGCAAGAAATATTACTTCTAGGAGACATACCAAGGAGTGTCCCTGGCAGTGAGAAAAGGCAAAGAAATAGTAAGCTCCAAATTGATTTTGTATAAAGCCAAGTAGCCCTGAAGAGCTCTTAAGATAAGAGATTTTGACATCTCTCATGCTAATAATAAAGGTCTGGCCCTGAGTCTGCAACAGCAAGCTGTCGACAGACAAATTCTGCAGATTAAAGACCCTTGGACTAATACGTTCTGTAGAGCTACTCCCTATACTATGAGCCATTGGAGGTGTACCTTTATCAGCTGACATACTTAATTGTCCTTTCTGCTGCTGGATGCCGTGAATCAGGATGATGCAAATTCAGTGATTATGCTTAATTCCTCCTAGGAAATGTCCAATGCATTGTCCCATTGGGCCACATGGGAAAACACCTGGGGTGCATAGGATTCCCTTAGAGATTTACAAATGGTGTGGGCTGACTTTTTCTCTAACCACATTCTGTTATGTAGTAATATATTACTGGGTGCCACATCTTGAAAGGAAGAAGTTACAGTACTTATCCCTACACCTAGGAAAGACCCATCTGCCCCATCTGCTTTCAGACAAATTTCTACCCTTAAATCAACACTACAAGTTGCTCATAACAGTTCTCAACAAACTTGCAAAATTTGTGCCAAAGATTATTCACCTAGGTCAAACACATTTTGTTCAAGGGAAACAATTTTTGACAACTTAATTAATGCCTTCCTGTTAATAGAGAGGACCTCCAGTTCTCATCATACCATGCTTTTTATGAGCATGGACACTGAAAAAGCTTTTGGTGGAGTTGAACGAGACTATTTATTGGAGCTACTGATTCATCTGAAGTTTCCACCTGGCTCTGTAGTTTTCCTTCAGAAGCTATATTTAGGCTGTACTGATAGGCTGAAGTTAAATGCCATCCTTTCAGCCCTAGCATATATAAAAAGAGGTACCAGGGAAAGCTGCCTATCTTCCCCATTACTATTTGCCATTCACTTGGAGCATCTGTCTGCCTGCCTCAGTCAGCTGTCACGGGTTATAGGATAGGAAGGACACGTCTATCTGTCTCTCTCTTTATGGGGATGACCTGGCATTTTTAGCAAACCGAGATGAGCATCTTCCATTTTTACTCCAAGAGCTGTATTACTTGGCTCCCTCTCAGGGGTAAAAAGTAAACTGTAATAAAACCAGGGTGGACAAGATCAGTTACACCCCATCCCAAAGGAGTCTTTTAGAGTTTTGAGAGGTTTGAACTTCCTGTGGGATTGCCAAGGTTATATATCAAACTAAGAAGCAATAAATAGGGAAGCTATGCCAAGGTAGGTCACATGTTACTACATTCCAGAGGTGTTTGTCTCACAGAAAAGATATATTCAGGTTGCTTTATAAAGATGCTCATTCCCCCTAGAGAGAATCTTAGAGAAATACAGAGCCTTTTGAGAACATGACCTGAATGTTGAGACTGATAAAGAAATCTGCTGGGGTAAAATTATCCTAATCTGAAGACATGCTACCTGCTCTCTCTCAGATTTAGATTCTTCTGATGGCAGTGTCCTTTTCAATATTTTTATACCCCAGCATGGATTTACAGAATGTACCCTAATGTAGCATCTGTCTGCTGAAGATGTATATCATCTGGTCTAATCAGGTGGTGGTCTCTAGGGCTGATATTTTTCTGAGCAATGTGCTTGTGGATTCACTTTGATATCTTCATTCTAGATTATTAAACCTGCTATTTTATGTAAGCTAAAAAACATGTTACGAAAAGATTGAAATTTGTTCTCTCACCCTTGTTTGCTGACTTGGATTTATTGATGAATGAACTTTCCAACATGGAATTGTCAATGCCAAATCTTTTGTTAAGGATGAAGGCTACAGATAATTGTTCGTTGTGGTCAAAGTTGATCGCTGATTACTGCAACAGTTTAATTTATAGACTTATACAAATACTTGCACTCATTTAATATGTTTATTTTTTATTATTATTATTAGAAGTTCTTATTTGTTGTTGTATATTGTCAAGTAAAAAGTTGTATTGTTTAAAAATAAGGAAAAAATCAAGGAACAGTAAGAAAATTAAATCAGTGAACTGAACAAATATAAACATGGTATAGAACAAGACTGATGAAGTAATTGGACTACCACTACAGAAGCAACATGCTGCTATGTGAATGAAACTCACCATATGTGGTTCTCAAATCAGGTGGCATTAAACTGTGATAGGGAGGTGCATATATCCAGATGGCATTAAAATGTGATAGGGAGGAACATACGTCATCTGTAATTTATAAGGAAACTGGCAGCAGATCACAGAACTATTAAAATAGAAAGATAAATCAAGCTATAGCAAAAGTCAAAACTGAGGAAAAAAGTCAGCCACATTCAATTACCGTGGGGTATGTCACTTTTTATAGGTACAGGAAGGAACAATGAGACAAAATAATGGCAGGCCATACTATGGGGCTGTGGTGCACAGGAGGGCTGGTAAAGAAGCAGGTTACTTTGGTAACTTTTCAGTTATCAGGTCTGTAAGGGAATAGTTAGAAAAGCCAGCCATGGAAACCTCCTGGAAAGTAAAGTTCTTTCCAGCTACATTATAGAAGAAGGGGTCCTGAAAAAACACCAGATGTTAGTGGGTGGACAGCACAGTGAGACTTGATATGAATCTGCCCAGAATCCTTAAACTGAGAGGAGAACAAGTGACATCCTAAATCTAAAATTTTTAATAAGTCACAGAGGGGTAATATACCTGAACACAAGAAGAGGTCAACTGTGACTTAAATGTCAGCTGCTGCTGTAAACCCATCCATCAATTTAAGTTGAGGGATAGCGAAATCATCAGAATTACGGTGAAAGAAATAACAGTGGTAGATTTGGAAGGCATGTGGTTAAAGAGCTAAAGACCTTTTAAGCTCACTTTGACAGTGCAAATACGTCTAAAATGGGACCTCAAGTGCAAGGCCCTTGAACTTCAAGCAGTCCTCACACCAGCATAATTATAGATGAGATGACTGTACTGTTATTTTTTAGCCACATGGCCTTCATTTCATTTTGTCTCGGAGACTGTGACCCTTGCATTTGTTTGCTAGTCCTCATGCAGCACCTGTGGTTATTTGAGCTTCAGACAAAACATTTATTTGAGTGGATGAATAATGCAACTATTGATCCAAGTGGGGGAGGGCTGAGGGTATATCCTTCTTAGAATTTTATAATGTGCCATCCTGTAGACATGTTCATGTACAAGTAACAGTGAGTGTGAGAGTGGCGGCATGGAAGACTCAGTGGTAAAATCTCTGGTTCACAACTCAAGACCTTCCAGGGCACTTCTCATCTTTGATAACTGTCTCTTAGGAGGTTGCAAGTTCTCACCATGTCTCCTGAGACTGTAAGGTCCTCTGGTTGATTTCATCCCACTTTTCAGAAAAATGATTTTTCATTGGCAACAATAAATTGTTTGTATATATCTTCTGTTGCCCTTGTGGCCCAGGTCATGGCTGAAAAGGGTCTGTAATTCATCCCACCTACGGAGTTAAGAAATGCTTGAACGAATAAAAGATAAATGGAATGGCTGTATAATATAAGAGAGAGAAGATTGTTCACTACAGAGACATTGCAGGGTTTAGTACTGGTTCTGATCCTTTGCAGTGTCTTTAACTGATACTGAAAGTATGTGGAAAGAACTCTTGCAGATAAGACAAATTTGTGCATCAAACATAGTACGTAGGGTAATGTAGAAAGAATGAACAGAAACTTGACAGTGTTTAAAGACATGTCTGAAACATGGCAGCAGAAATTTATTAGGAAACAAAAACTTACACACAAAAATACAAAATTGAAAGCAATAGTAGAATAAGAGGGAAAAAATAGGGGTGGTCCTGTGATCATCCTGTTAACAGTATAACTATGAACAAACAGTCACTGTGAGATGATAGGGGGTGATGGTATACTCAAACATGTATGAAGAGGCTTCAGCATTGGAAAGCAGTAGTGTTTCTTCTCTAGACAGCTGGCAAGACCCATATACTCCACTTTATCAAAGATATGCAGGATTGGGGCAGTACAGAAAAGTGCATCAAGCCATTAAAGAGGCTTCACCTACTACATCCCTTTGAGTTACCAGTAAGCAGGGGTTGAACGATATGAACTTTCAAATCAATAAGAAATTTAAATGTACTGATTTTATATATTTTTTTTTTTTTTTTTTTTTTTTTTTGCTGTAGGGGCAAGCTCCCATAAATCCCCCACATCAACTGCATATATTAATAAACACGTACACTAATTCCATGGTAGAGAAGAGAAATTAATTTAAAAAAAAACAAAAAAAGGAAATCCCTGCCAAAGCAAATACGCAGACTACTCCAGGAGTGATTTTCCTGTGAAAAATAGTGATAATAAATTTCAATTCTAGGCTGAACTCTACCACATATAACTTTGATGATTTAACACTTAAGTAGCAGGGAAGCCTAAAAGTGTGACATTTTAAACAACTGGGAGGGAGAAAGCTCTGACAAAAGAACATTGGTATGATGGCTTAGTGGTTAGCTACTGTGATTGTGGTGTGCAGGGTCCTGAGTTCAAGACTTGCAGAAGTTGTTTATTTTTGGCGTAATATATGAGCTTTGGCCGGCTAACATCTACCTGAAATCAACTGGACGTACAAATGAATTTAAGTACACTTTTATCTGCTCTTTTTCATATAGTACTATATTTAATTTATTTATTTGTGTTTTTCACTGAATATTAACTCAACTGAAGTTGTGGCTGTCTCTCCACAGTTAGTTCCCCACCCACCCATCCTGTTCTTGTTTTAGTGTTAATGTTGGTGGCTTTGAAATTTCCCGCCCCTCTTGTAGATTTGTATTTGGATACTCCTTCTGGGCCCATCTCATTTGTTCACTCCGCTGAGTGCAGTGAGATCATATTCTGATTTCAGGCACTCCTACTGTTGTGTACAAAGAGAGCATTTGGGAAGGACAACCCCTGTAGCCTCTCAATCCTGCTCTGTTCCAAAAAAAAAAAAAAAATAGAATATATATATATATATATATATATATATATATATATATATATATATATTTTTATATATATATATATATAAAATCCAGCTGCTCTTACTGTAACTGTCTTAGTTGCTATTCTGTGTGCTGTTATCTGTTCAGTCGCTCTTAATCTGCACTTATTACTGCTTGTTAGTAGCCTTCTAATTTACTACCTTCTGCACTTGTTTTTTAGTCATTTGTTAATTTAATTGCATTTATTTGAACTGTATTTGCCGTAGTTTTGCTACACACTCAGGTGTGCTGGCCTGCACTGCAATTTGAATTGTATCTACTACTGTTTTAGCTGCTTTTCTGTAACAAAAAAAAAAAAAAAAAATTTCTAAGCTTGTTTCCTGCCTTTCCTGTAAGTAGTCAAGTCCAGATACAGACTTGCTGTATCCAGGACTGTTGATAAGCTTCTGAGCCCCCCAAGCCTTTCAGTGTTGGAGGGAAGCCTTCTTACTTATCAGTGGGAGTGGTAAGCACTAGGTAGCCTATCTACCATGGGAAGAGTGGGTTTTGGCCCTGAAATTGTTGTTCATTGGCCGTTTGGGCAGTTTTTCCATCTCTTTCTACTTTCTGGTTAAAAGCCCGTTTTGCATTTGGTCCCTGCCTTTCCTCTAGCTAGTGTAGTCCAGGCACAGATTTGCTGTATCCAGGACTGTTGGTAAGTTTCTAAGCCCTCCCAAGCCTTTCTGTGTTGGAGAGAAGCCTTCTAGCTTATCATAGGGAGTGGTAAGCACTAGGTAATCTATCCACCACAGGAGGAGTGGTTTCTGGCCCAGAAAGTATAGTTTATAGGCTGTTTGTGAAGCTTTTCCATCTCTTTCAACCTTTTGATTTAAAAGCCTGTGTTTGCGCTTGTTTGCTGCCTTTCCTGTTACTAGTCTAGTCCAGGCACATATTTGCTGTATCCAGGACTCTTTGTAAGCTTCTGAGCCCCCCAAGCCTTTCCGTGTTGGAGGGAAGTCTTCTAGCTTATCAGTGGGAGTGGCAAGTATCAGGTAACCTATCTACCACAGGAGTGGTGGTCCTTGGCCCAGAAATTGTAGCTGTTGGCTGTTTGAGCAGTTTTTCCATCTCTTTCAACTTTCTGGTTTGAAAGCCGCACTTGCACCTGTTACCGCCTTTCCTATAACTAGCCTAGTCCGGTTACAGAGTTGCTGTGTCCAGGATTGTTAGTAAACTTCTGAGCCCCCTCAAGCCTTTCTGTATTGGAGGAAAGCCTTCTAGCTTATCAGTGGGAATGGTAATCACTAGGTAGCCTATCATCCATGGGAAGTGAGAGTTTTGGCCCAGAAATTGTAGTTTATTTGGCCGTTTGGGCAGTTTTCAATCTCTTTCAACTTGCTGGCTTAAAAGCCTGTGTTTTGTACTTGTTCCCTGTATTTTCTGTGACTAGTCTAGTCCAGGTACAGATTTGCTGTATCCAGGAGACTCTGTAAGCTTCTGAGCCCCACAAGCCTTTCTGTGTTGGAGGGAATCCATCTAGCTTATCAGTGGGAGTGGTAAGCATTATTTAGCCTATCTACCACAAGAGGAGTGGTTCCTGGCCCAGAAATTGTAGCTATTGGCCGTTTGGGCAGTTTTTTTTCCATCTCTTTCAATGTTCTGGTTTAAAAGCCGCACTTGCACTGTTTCCCACCTTTCCTATAGCTAGCCTAGTCCAGATACAGAGTTGCTGTATCCAGGACTGTTGTTAAGCTTCTGAGCCCCACAAGCCTTTCTGTGTTGGAGGAAAGCCATCTACCTTATCAGTGAAAGTGGTAAGCACTAGGTAGCCTGTCTACCACGAGAGGAGAGGTTCTTGGCCCAGAAATTGTAGTTTATTGACCATTTGGACAGTTTGTCCGTTTCTTTCAACTTTCTGGTTTAAAAGATCACATCTGCGCTTGTTTCCCATCTTTCCTGTAACTAACCTACTGGGTAGCACTAGAAAGCCTTAAACTGAGACAAGCCTTCTAGCTTAGAAGAGAGTCTTTGGAGTGATTAAGTATCAGTTTTCTGTACTTTCTTGCTGTACTTAACTGTTTTCTGCCTAAACGGAGATTTTCCAGCATTTATTGTGATTTAAAAGCTTGTTTGACTGCCTGCACTTTTAAAAAGTTGTTTTTTGTTTAAATACTTTGTTTAACTGTTGTAGGCTACTCACTGAAGTGCAATAGCCTTTTCTGATGGTTTGTAGTCGTTTGAAGCTGTTTTAAGTGTATTTTTTACTGGTTTTGCCTTATCTTTTCAAAACAAAAAAAATCCTTGTTTCCCGCCTTTCTGAGCTAGTATAGTCCAGTTTTCAGGCTAGTGCTGAATTCAGGGCTGTGATACTAGTTTCTGAGTTGCCCATACCTTACTTGGATAGAAGGAAGTTTCTCTGTTCACCTGTGAGAGGGGGGAGCTTTGAGCAAACCTATCTGTCCCTGGAGGAGTGGTTCCAGCCCAGACATTAGTAGTTTAATGCCCATTTTGGGCTAATTTCTATCTCTTTCATTTCCCTACTATAAAAAACGCATTTGCATGGTTTTGCGCACCGGGCAGTACCGGTTAGCACTGGTTAGCTACAGTAAAATTATTAAACCACTTTCTCCTGCAGAGGCAATAATTCCAATAGCGAAATGTAAAAAATTCCTTTTTATTCCACACGATACAAGGATTTAATACAAGAAGATGACAAGCGCTTTCGCCTGGTTCATTCCAGGCTTTATCAAGTCAAACAACCATACTGGTTGTAAGAAACTGTTTATATACTGTTGGTGATTAATCACATGGTGTAATTAACACACTTGATTGTTTAAACCAACTGTTGGCTAAGCTGAGTGCATTGCAAAGTGAATGAAATTGCTAAACATTCATTACAACTGTCATAAACTGTAAATCTTAACCAACTGTAATTAATAATGTAATAAAATAAAATACTAAAATACTATACACCACTTAAATGTTCAATAGTAAAAATAGAAATGTGCAGAGTAAATAATAAACTAAGTAAAATAATTGTGCAATGACCTTCAAGTAACATTGCACAAATCAAGTAAACAATGAGTACGTACATCTTAAAAACTAATAGCTCAACATTTAAAAACAGTGAATAGTGTAGGCAAACAGACCAGTGGATAAATGGTTATGCAGGTAAAAACTAATGTGTAAAGCGATAAGGTAAACATTGTATAAAACCTATGTGTAACCAGGGATAGAAAAATGTGTGTGAGAGGGGGGGGGGTAAATTTATAACCTAGCCCTGCGAAGCTTCAGCACTGAGCCTATACTAAGCATACCATTAAGGCCTGGGGGTTTCCCTGCATCAAGTTTCAACTGCCAGATTAACTCTCTGAACTCGAGTTTGATTCCCAATCTCCCCTCTGATGTCTGGGTTAACCTGTTCAAGTATCATGAAAACCAGCTTAAAATCGACATACATTGAATGCTTAAAGAAAGCGTTGCTCTCTTTTTATTTTCAATTTCATATGTATGCTCATACAATCTTTTCTAAATTCACGCTCGTTTGCCTACATAGAACCCTCCACATGTAGTGCAGCAGCCAATGTACACCACTCTAGTACCACAAGTAAAGTGTCCAGTTGATTTTAAATTAATGTGCCTTGCCTTTAAATAAATGTGGCTGTCATTTATAAGGAGGTGACATTGCTTACATGCACCACATTTGTAAGTGCCATGAGGTTGCTTCGGTTTTCCAAAAGATGTAAACTGCCTTCTCTCAAAAATTCCTTTTAAGTTTTGTCCTCTTTTCCTAACAAATCCAGGTTTGCTAGTAATAACACGCTTAAAATCATCGTTGCTTTGCAACACAAACCAATATTTGGATACAGTATTCTCTATCTGCGAGGACTTCTCAGAAAAAGTGTAAACAAATTGTGCTCCCTTTTCAATGGATTGCGAGTCTGTTGCTTTTTTATAAGGGATATTGTACTCTACGTTACCTAGTAAAGCTGGATAAGTGGATTCTCTCTTAGCAAGAATCTCATTAGTAAGAGTTTTAAGTACTTCATGTGGGTACCCTTCTCAATAAACATACAACATAACTTGTTGGCTTCCTCAATGAAGTCCTCTAACCTACTACATATACGAGAGGCTCTAATTAATTGACCCTTAACTATACCTTTCTTTTGGTATAGAGGGTGTTGACTAGTAAAATGTAGCAGGGAATTTGAAAAAGTAGGTTTTCTATAAATCTTAGAATGTAGTTCTGAGGTATTAGGGTCCCTAAAAATCGTGACATCTAAGTAATGCATTTCACTGCCACTAATTTTGTGTGTAAAAGCCAGAAAATTAGTGGTTGAGTTTATGTATTGCAGAAAGGCTGTAAGTTGTTCACGTGTGCCCTCCCAGATGATACAAATATCATCCAGGTATCTGCGATAAAAGGTAATGGACTGTGCCCAGGTTGTTTTAAAGATGTATTTAAGTTCCCACATGTGCAACACTACATTGGCATAAATGGATGCACAGGCAGCACCCATCGCTACCCCCTTGAGTTGTTTAAAAAGTTCTCCGTTAAAAAACATGTAGTTGTTCTGCAGCACCATGCTCATCATTTCAGTTATTAAGTTGACAAAATTATTACTTAAGTTAGTTTCATTCCTGAAAAAATCAGTGAACCACTCAAGGCCTGTTGAGTGGGGAATGCTGGGGAACAGTTCCTTTATGTCTACAGTGACCAATAAGGATGAAGCTGTACATCTATCTTTGGGAAAGTTTTTAAGAAATTCCCAAGAATCCTTACACACGTATATTAAAGCTGGGAGATATCGCTAGTGATATGATCAATAAATTTGGCGATTGGTTCTGTCACTCCGCCCAGAAACAATAGGTCTAAAGAGCAGGGTCTGTACCCTTATGAATTTTGGGTATGCCAAAAATCACCGGTGTTCTGGGTTTGTCTACTACCAAAAAATTGTACAGCCTTTCATTGATAACACCTTGCATTAAGTAGTCATAGAGAGAGTACTTTATCTTAGCTAGAGCTATGTTATGCTCGTTACGAGAGGTTAGGCAATATTGGCTGTTGTCATGTAACATGTGGTGCATGCTTTCTTCATAATTGGCATCATACATAAGCACAACACCACCTCACTTATCAGGCTTCATTACTCTAATCGTTTCTCTAGATAGCATCCTGATGTAGTTTAGCTCCTCTGGGCTGATATTAGTGTGCTCATAATCAATAGTGTCCAAACATTTGCTACGTAACTCCCGCTCCACTAATTCTTCATACAGCCTAAGAGAAGGATGCATAGGGGGGTTAAAGGTACTTCTCCTATGCAATCCTGTGTGTTCCAACTCTTTGCCCTTGAAAAAGTGTTTCAAGTTCAAACCTCTCGTGAATAACTTGAGTTCCACAAGTAAATTGGCTAAATCAACTTTTTTAGTGGGCACAAAATGAAAGCCTTTTATAAAAACATTGAAGGCTGTCATGTCAACTATGACCTCAGTATAATTATATATAGTGAAATTGTGCAATGTAAAAAGTTTGCAATTAATTGTCTCTACCACTTCGATGTCATTCTGGTACAAGCTGGAACCCTCAGTTGAATCTACAGGTGGATCACTATCAAGAAATGTGTGTACAGGTACATAATTACTGGTTATTGTTTGTTGTTCCATCTCCGTGGTGCTCTCTGGGGTTTGTATCCCCAAGCCCCGGTCCTCCCGGGGTGTGAGGAAAAATCCTGGTTACGTTGCCTTTTGTCTTTCTCTGCTAAACGTTCACTTCTACGAGGGACCTCGTTGTAATTCTGATGAAAAACTTCCTCCCCTCCATTGTCCACTGTTCTCATCCTATCTGCAGATTTATTATGACAGGGATATGCCAAACCTTCCTTGTAGTCATGCAAGTCTCTTTCCAACTTTCTGATTTTCCTATTTGTTATTTTAAAACAAAATTGGTCCACTTCATCAAAGATCCTGTCATAATCATGCTTGACCATGGCAAAATCGTTGTCTGAAGTCACCGTGTGGTGTAATAGGTTTAAATCTTCAGTTAGGTTATTAGCCTTGTTTTCATACTCAGCAATCATCACCTGCATGACTTCCAGGCCTGCCCTATCAAATATCTCACATAGTTGTTTGTAGAGCAGAGAAAGACAAAAGGCAACGTAACCAGGATTTTTCCTCACACCCCGGGAGGACCGGGGCTTGGGGATACAAACCCCAGAGAGCACCACGGAGATGGAACAACAAACAATAACCAGTAATTATGTACCTGTACACACATTTCTTGATAGTGATCCACCTGTAGATTCAACTGAGGGTTCCAGCTTGTACCAGAGTGACATCGAAGTGGTAGAGACAATTAATTGCAAACTTTTTACATTGCACAATTTCACTATATATAATTATACTGAGGTCATAGTTGACATGACAGCCTTCAATGTTTTTATAAAAGGCTTTCATTTTGTGCCCACTAAAAAAGTTGATTTAGCCAATTTACTTGTGGAACTCAAGTTATTCACGAGAGGTTTGAACTTGAAACACTTTTTCAAGGGCAAAGAGTTGGAACACACAGGATTGCATAGGAGAAGTACCTTTAACCCCCCTATGCATCCTTCTCTTAGGCTGTACGAAGAATTAGTGGAGCGGTAGTTACGTAGCAAATGTTTGGACACTATTGATTATGAGCACACTAATATCAGCCCAGAGGAGCTAAACTACATCAGGATGCTATCTAGAGAAAAGATTAGAGTAATGAAGCCTGATAAGTGAGGTGGTGTTGTGCTTATGTATGATGCCAATTATGAAGAAAGCATGCACCACATGTTACATGACAACAGCCAATATTGCCTAACCTCTCGTAACGAGCATAACATAGCTCTAGCTAAGATAAAGTACTCTCTCTATGACTACTTAATGCAAGGTGTTATCAATGAAAGGCTGTACAATTTTTTGGTAGTAGACAAACCCAGAACACCGGTGATTTTTGGCATACCCAAAATTCATAAGGGTACAGACCCCCTGCTCTTTAGACCTATTGTTTCTGGGGCGGGCGGAGTGACAGAACCAATCGCCAAATTTATTGATCATATCACTAAGCGATATCTCCCAGCTTTAATATACGTGTGTAAGGATTCTTGGGAATTTCTTAAAAACTTTCCCAAAGATAGATGTACAGCTTCATCCTTATTGGTCACTGTAGACATAAAGGAACTGTTCCCCAGCATTCCCCACTCAACAGGCCTTGAGTGGTTCACTGATTTTTTCAGGAATGAAACTAACTTAAGTAATAATTTTGTCAACTTAATAACTGAAATGATGAGCATGGTGCTGCAGAACAACTACATGTTTTTTAACGGAGAACTTTTAAACAACTCAAGGGGGTAGCGATGGGTGCTGCCTGCGCATCCATTTATGCCAATGTAGTGTTGCACATGTGGGAACTTAAATACATCTTTAAAACAACCTGGGCACAGTCCATTACCTTTTATCGCAGATACCTGGATGATATTTGTATCATCTGGGAGGGCACACGTGAACAACTTACAGCCTTTCTGCAATACATAAACTCAACCACTAATTTTCTGGCTTTTACACACAAAATTAGTGGCAGTGAAATGCATTACTTAGATGTCACGATTTTTAGGGACCCTAATACCTCAGAACTACATTCTAAGATTTATAGAAAACCTACTTTTTCAAATTCCCTGCTACATTTTACTAGTCAACACCCTCTATACCAAAAGAAAGGTATAGTTAAGGGTCAATTAATTAGAGCCTCTCGATATGTAGTAGGTTAGAGTACTTCATTGAGCAACGCAACAAGTTATGTTGTATGTTTATTGAGAGGTACCCACATGAAGTACTTAAAACTCTTACTAATGAGATTCTTGCTAAGAGAGAATCCACTTATCCAGCTTTACTAGGTAACGTAGAGTACAATATCCCTTATAAAAAAGCAACAGACTCGCAATCCATTGAAAAGGGAGCACAATTTGTTTACACTTTTTCTGAGAAGTCCTCGCAGATAGAGAATACTGTATCCAAATATTGGTTTGTGTTGCAAAGCAACGATGATTTTAAGCGTGTTATTACTAGCAAACCTGGATTTGTTAGGAAAAGAGGACAAAACTTAAAAGAAATTTTTGAGAGAAGGCAGTTTACATCTTTTGGAAAACCGGCAACCTCATGGCACTTACAAATGTGGTGCATGTAAGCAATGTCACCTCCTTATAAATGACAGCCACATTTATTTAAAGGCAAGGCACATTAATTTAAAATCAACTGGACACTTTACTTGTGGTACTAGGGGAGTGGTGTACATTGGCTGCTGCACTACATGTGGAGGGTTCTATGTAGGCAAAACGGAGCGTGAATTTAGAAAAGATTGTATGAGCATACATATGAAATTGAAAAAAGAGAGCAACGCTTTTAAGCATTCCAATGTATGTCCCATTTTAAGCTGGTTTTCATGATACTTGAACAGGTTAACCCAGACATCAGAGGGGGAGATTGGGAATCCAAACTCGAGTTCAGAGAGTTAATCTGGCAGTTGAAACTTGATGCAGGAAACCCCAGGCCTTAATGGTATGCTTAGTATAGGCTCAGTGCTGAAGCTTCAGGGCTAGGTTATAAATTTACCCCCTCTCACACATTTTCTATCCCTGGTTACACATAGGTTTTATACAATGTTTACCTTATCGCTTACACATTAGTTTTTACCTGCATAACCATTTATCCACTGGTCTGTTTGCCTACACTATTCACTGTTTTAAATGTTGAGCTATTAGTTTTAAGATGTAACTCATTGTTTACTTGATTTGTGCAATGTTACTTGAAGGTCATTGCACAATTATTTTACTTAGTTTATTATTTACTCTGCACATTTCTATTTTTACTATTGAACATTTAAGTGGTGTATTGTATTTTAGTATTTTATTTTATTACATTATTAATTACAGTTGGTTAAGATTTACAGTTTATGACAGTTGTAATGAATGTTTAGCAATTTCATTCACTTTGCAATGCACTCAGCTTAGCCAACAGTTGGTTTAAACAATCAAGTGTGTTAATTACACCATGTGATTAATCACCAACAGTATATAAACAGTTTCTTACAACCAGTATGGTTGTTTGACTTGATAAAGCCTGGAATGAACCAGGCGAAAGCGCTTGTCATCTTCTTGTATTAAATCCTTGTATCGTGTGGAATAAAAAGGAATTTTTTACATTTCGCTATTGGAATTATTGCCTCTGCAGGAGAAAGTGGTTTACTCATTTTTGGTTTTACAGTAAAATTATTCCCGGCTCCACTAAGTCTCCTTTTCAGTTTTTCCTTTGAAAATAGTCTCAGCCTAAGCACTCAAAAAGCATCCTACAGCCCAGCACTTGCAAAGACCTAATAGCAAGCACTAAGATACCCTGACACTGATTGCCCAGGGCAAGGCTCTTTATTCACCCCTCAACACACAAGCGACTAAGCAGCTCACCCTACTATTCAGGCATGACCAAAGGGCAATTTCAGGTGTACTCTCCAGTACAGCTGGTGAATCTGGGTATCCTGAGGCAATGTTACAACTGCCTCATGTACACAGACAACCCTCTCCTCTTACCACAAAACACTAACATATGCGAGAGATGCAATTATACAGCCAAACTGGAAGCTAAGCTGTCTCCACCCAAGACTGGAACAGACCGTCAAGAGGAGAAGGTTATCACTTGCACCACACCTCCAACCACACACAGACCTACTAAAACAGCACTGGCAAAAAATACACATAAATACATAAAATCACACATGGAGGCTCTAAATAAAAACCTGCAAAAGCATCAGAGATCTCCAAAGCAGACACCCAAACAACCTGCACCTCCCATCACAAACCAGACAACACATAAAACACAAAATCAGTGTGCCGCACAATCACAGCCCTTAAGGCGAAATAACATACCTAACACACTAGTAATAGGCGACTCTATAGTCAGGCACACTGATGTCCCTCTCACTAGGCTGGACAAGCAGAATGTTACTGTTTGCTGCCTGTCAGGAGCCAGAATCCACCACATAACACAAGCACTCAGGTTACTCCAGAACAAGTACAAATAAGACTCTCTCTCATTGTTCATGTTGATATGAATGACCTGAAATGTACCTCCCAGGACTACATGAAAAGAGACGTGGAAGAGGTCTCTGATCATGTAGCCCAGGCTGGTATGACCCTGACCCTGTGTAGCATCCTGCCCTCACCAAGAATGATACCGCAGTATAAAGAAAAAATGAGCAATTTCAACAATTGACTAGGCTTCTGGTTTCATTCAAATTGGATCCAGTGTCTGTCAGCCTGGGATGACATGCTCGACGAGCCGCATTGCTTCGCAAGAGACGGCTTGCACCTGTCACCCCTAGGCTTTCGAATACTGACCAAGGCTCTTGCTGCCCCCATAGTGCCTTTTTTAGGCAAGGGTCAAAAGTCAAACCCACCTCCATAAACCGCACAGTTAACAAAAGACTGAGGGTTATGCTACTCAATGCCAGGAGTTTAAATCTCAAAATGCACGTGCTCGAAGCACTCCTCAGTATGGAGAACGTTGACATCTGTGCAGTAATTGAAACCTGGTTCAAGGCTCCAGAGAGCACCCCAGCAGTACTGGGCTGCAACTCATACCACACTTTTCGGCCCTAGAACACGGACCGAAACACAAAAGGGAGGGGGTGTATCCATATTCATCAAGGATACCTACACCTCCAGGTTAGTGGCGCAGCATGATACCTCTGAGATCATCCATGTGCAACTAACATTGGACAAATCTGCAGTGCAAATTGTGGCCTGCTACAGATCACCCTCCATGACCCAGGACCACCACTCCACCTTTCTGGAGACAATGGAAAACATGAAAGTCCTACCGAACACCCTGATATTGGGCGATTTCAGTTACCCCACCATTCACTGGGAAAACTACTCGAGTACAAACTCCCAGGCCCAGCGCTTCCTGGAATTCATCAACTCAAACAACCTGGATCAGCTGGTAAACTCCCCTACCAGAGGTGAAACCATATTGGACCTGGTCATCACCAATATGGGCGACAGGTGTTCCACACCGGAGATCAACCCATCACTGGTTAGATCAGACCATAACTAATCACTCTAGATGTCCACATACCACCACCATCCCCAACTAAGGAAACCACAGTAAAAAACTTTTCTAAAGCAAACTTCACCTTACTTAAGACAGAAGTGGTAAGTTTCACAGCCCCCACGCTAAAGCATAACGCGGCCCAAGATGCAGAAACCTTTACAAATGCACTCTATGAGCACCTACAAGGATGCATGGATCGTGCCATCCCTAGCAAAACCAAGACTCACTCCTCTAAGAGAAGGAAACAAGTTTGTTGAAGCCTTGCCATAAACAGGCTATACAGTAGGAGTAGGAAACTAGTTAAGAAAAAAGCAAATACCAAGAAGGAAGGACATCCCTGATCAGTATCGGTAAGAAACTAAGGTCCCTCATGAAATCATCCAAGGCTAACTTCAAAAGAAAAATAGCCAAGGATTCAAACGATAACCACAAAGCCTTCTTTAGCTATGTTAAGAATCTAAGTGGCAACTAGCAGATATGCACTGAACTAGTGCAAAATAGCACAAAATATACTGAACCTTCTGATATTGCCAACATCATGGCAGATAAATTCAGTGCAAACTTCACCCCCCTCTCACCCCCAAAAGAGCCCACAACAATACCGGAAAAGTGTAGTGTCCCAAATATCACAGACGCACAAGTGAAAACAGCCCTTTCAAAAGCCAAAAACGCAGCGTCAATGGGAACAGATGGTGCTCCAGGCTGCGTCTTGCACGAACTAACCCTTTACCTAAGCACGCTGTTCAACCTCAGCCTCTCCACAGGCTACTTGCCCATAGAATGGCGCACAGCAACGGTTATCCCTCTCCACAAAGGAGGGGCCACAACTGACCCTTTTAACAATTGCCCCATAAGCCTGACTAGCCTGGTCTGCAAGACTGTGGAGCGCATCATCATGGAACTCCTTAACAAAGACATTGGGAACCTCCAAACACTTGACCTGACCCAGTTCGGCTTTGTTAAGGGTAGATCATGCCTACTAAACCTGGTTGACTTCTTCAAAACAGTCACCAAGGCCATAGACTAGGGAAAGGTGGTTCACACAGCCTACCTTGACCTCGCTAAGGCTTTCGACACCATTCCCCACTCGGGTATTACAGAAAAACTCACCAGCCTGAACATGAACCCCTACGTCATGAGATGGGCTGCCAACTGGCTTACAGACAGAACTCACACAGTAAGAATAGTGGGCGCCATGTCCGACTCTAAACCAATCACAAGTGGTGTCCCGCAAGGCTCGGTCCTGGGACCCCTACTGTTCGGCATATACTTCTCAGAAGTACAGGCAAACACCGGAGGACTACGGCTGACCAAGTTCGCCAATGACTGCAAACTGGGAGCCATAATTAACTATCCGGCTGACACGGACATCCTCCAAAAGGGGCTTACTGAGACGGACACCTGGTATCAAAGTCATGACCTCAAGCTAAATGCCAAACAATGCGTAGTCATCCCATTTGGGAAAAACAAAACACCCACAAATTACCACATAGTTGGCAGCCCCCTTAATACAGAAGAGGTAATAAGAGATCTGGGGACCCAGGTAGATAGTAATCTTTCCTCTGACAATCATATTGCCAAAGTAGTTTGGAAATCCTTCTATGTGGCCCATCTAATTATTAAAGGGTTTGCATCTTGAAATAAAGAGGTTATAGTACCCCTCTACTCGTCACTCATTAGACCCATCATAGAGTACAATGCCCCATTTGGGATGTACCTCACAAGACACTTCCAACAGCTGGAAGGACTACAAAAGTTCCTCAAACATATGTCCTATGCAGCCCAACTGAAAAAATTCCGGCTGCACTCAGTGGCATATCGCTTACTCAGAGGTGATCTCTGCCTGACTTACAAAGCCATGTCCAACTCAGAATTGATGGACATGCTCCACCTAAAGAAATGCAAGTCACTGCGAGCCACGCACTTTAGTGAGCTAAACCTCGCCACAACAATAAATAGAACATGCTGGAGGGATAGATTCCTGTCACAGAGACTCCCCCATTTGTTGGAACAAAATTCTAAACTATGTTAGGCAGTGCCCCTCACTAACACTCAAGAGAAACCTTGATGAGTGGATAGGTAACAGAAAATACACCCCTAGGATCACTTCATTGTCTCTGCTTGACAGAGGATCAGTTAATTAATCAATGGGGCAGCGAAAGCCGACACACTCTGGCTAGGCTTAGAAATGCCCTACCTATGAACTATGAACGTATGAACCTGTGAACTACAGGTTAGGTAGGCTATGTACCATTTTTATCATTTAAGTAATTATTTTTAAGCCAGCTATATGAACTGACGCTTATGGACTTCTTTTACTTAACCATGATGCATGTGGCTAACAATACTAACACTATAGGTGTGGGTATCTGCTGTCAGAGTGTGATTTTTCTTAATTCCTAATCCCCTTGCTTCACCTGATTGACCCATTCTTCCCTTCTCTAATAGTGACTGGAATCGAGCCACACCTATTCATCCCCCGACCAGTGCAAGAGCCCAAAAGTCTATTTATTCCCATGGAGGGTGAGAGCCTTATGAGGTTGTAAGGCAAGAGTTGGATGTTAGAGGGCAGGCTTTCCCATATTTGTGTCTGCCGTCTCCCAAACGTCTCGCTCCTCTCTGTGGAAGCCTTTAGCTTTTTTATATTCCACTATCTTAGGAGGCCTATGCATGCTAATCCATAACTGTGCACACTTTCTGGTTTATGTGCAGTGCATAGCCATGCTAAAGTGTATGCTACCTGCAATCTCTCAATATTCGTGGTGCGATCAGCAGTGCAACAGGTTGAAGCTTCCTCACCCCAGGATTAGAAATTTTGTTTTTATACCAGAAAATGTAAATAAGTCTAGTCATATTACCCACACAAGTCTAGGCATCCACCTAATTCCACTAGTCATTTTTTCTGTAACATGTGCACCCTGTTTTATATGGCTATGATGTTATTTCCTAATACTGCATAGCTTCATTCTGGACATCATAAAGTGGTTTAGAGTAAAAGACGTGAAGGAAAAAAAAAGAAAATTTAAATGTGCTGTTTTATCATTTTCTACCACAGACTATGATTCATTGTCTGTGTGCTTTCCGTAATAGCGGCAAGACAGCAGAGCCCTTTCGGATTTTTAGTCATGAATAATTAGCATCACATATAGTGCATATAATGTTCACCACATTTCTCTGTTTTGAATAACTTTCAAAACAAATGCTACTGTATTATCCTGTTGAGCTTTCAATTCTACTCTTAACTTCTATTTCCCAAAGTGGAAAAGATGGGGATTTTAAATGTAGTATGCGTAGTCACCACTTTTTGTACCTTGTAATAATAATAAAAGCTTTTAAACCACTTTTTATGTTCTTGCCACTGGTTATCATGCTGTGTTGGCTGTGTAATGATTTCTTCAGAACCTGCTCACAGGCTGTGGCGGTACTAAAGCTTTTGTCATCATCTGTCCCCTGCTGTACCTGCATAATTCAGTCTTGACAGGAAGATGAATTAAAATCTGATGAAAGGAACTTCCTCTGGGTTTCATTTTATCAAATTATTGCTGTAAATCCAGGTTATCTGAGAATATCAGAATTTCATGAAATAGTAATTTGCCTGCTTGGTTCTTTTCAGCGACATTCTTGCGGCTACTTACACTGGAGTCACAGTCCCTGAGTTGTATATGCATTTGGTGTGTATCAGTTCTGTTTTGCAGTTATAGACATATTCGCACATATAGCCTTCCTTTTATCTTTCTGTCTCAGGTAACGTATTTCTGAGCATTACATCTTGCTGTAAATGATACCTTTTTGTTTGCCCTCTCTGCTACTTACTGAAAAATGCAATTTAGACATCTGAATCTTCTGTGATGTACACTATTTCTGTATCTGCAAATCATATGTTGGTTGAATAAAAGATTTTTCAACAAGTACAGCTCAATGCCTTTAGAACACAGGGCTTTAGAACCCAGGGCGGGAAACAAATTTGACATTCAAGCTGGTCATTTTTATGGCATGACAGCTATTACACTAGAGTAAGGTGGTGCAAAGCTACCTGCCCCCTCTCCAAGGCAAGTAAATCTTGTCAGAGAGAGACAGAGTAAATTAAAAAATATAAGATGAAATATTATGTGACTAATACAGGGGTAAATAATAACATTTCTGATCAGAGTATCTCGAACATGAAGACCTCACTGTTTAGGAGTTAAGGGAACCTTTTTTGTCAAATGGGTGAGATGAAAAGTGGAGATTATGTGGTAAACAAGTAGGTTAGATACTGTATTTGGTAATTATTGTTGTCAGTCTCAATTTTTTTATTTATGCATTTCTGTAGTACAAACCTGCTATTGTTTTTAATTGTACCACTTGTACGTTGAGTAATTTATTTTATCTTTCTGTCCATCTTGGGTTTTTGTATATACTTGTTTGTTACTGTTTAATTTTTTGTTTGCTTTGCATTTGTTAATCACATCATCTCAGTGTATGCATCTTGCAATTGTTAATATGTCATTGATTTTAAAATCAAAAAGATTGCTAACAAAAGAAAAAAGTGATGATGTGTGACACTACATGGCATCTTGCTGACAGCAGTTCCCATTTTTAATTTTCAAGATTAAGCTAAGGTGTCATTCTTTGAATAGGTCTTGTACTGTGGGAGACCAGTAAATCAAAGGTGTGGTGTACAGTGCAACACAGATGCTCATTTCCAAGAGTCTCTTTACAAAAAAGCTAAAATCAGTGTGCAGGGAATGGTTAATTGTACTGTTTCAAAATTGAAAAGGCAAACCTATCAGTGAATACTGGTTTGATGGACATTTGAAATTAAAATATATATTTGAAGGGAAAAATAAGAATTGTTTGTAGTGATGTAGCTGTAAAACATTGTAGGAAAAATAGTGAAAAGGAAAGGAACATCTGAGCTATTGTAAGGCCTGTAATTAAAAAAAGCTTCTCTTTCCATCCCAATAACAGCTTTGAAGAAATATTAAGTAAAGATCATGTGCATTTCTCGACCCACTGCTAACTGCCATGCATGAATATATAACATGTTCTTGCAAAGATTAGCCTTTATAGCTTGCGGTCTTCCCTGAGTCACAAGCATCTGTTGTGACACTGCACATAGTGGTCATGTGACAGTAACTTTGATGTTATGATCGCTACTACATTTTAATTCCATTTAGCATGAAGGCCAAAACAGCAGAACTCATCAGAACCAGAGAGTATTTTCTTTTCTTTGTACCTCTGTAGTGTATAAAGGGACCAGATTTAATTTCTGGTATTCAGTTTGAGCTGAACAGTTTGTGTGTAATTTTTTTTCAAGAAGATGTTCCGAAAACATAAAGTATATGTAATGAGTAGTTTCATACAGATTCAAGTGACTGTGTTGGTTCAGGTTGTTCAACTAATGGTTATGCAGTAGTATTGTACTTCAGACTTGTGCTGAAAGCAACCATCATTTATAGTCTTATTCAGTCTCAAACTGAGAGGAAAACATAAGGGTTGGTAGCCCCAGGCAGCTATCTGTTGGGATATAGAAGACAGTGACATGAAATGACTTTAGACTGTCCAAAAAATGTAATTTGTTGTTGCAGTTTACAAGAATCCCTTCTTCAGGATGCATTGCAGAGTGCATCCTTGAAGTTATAACTCCACTGTGGTCAGATTCATTAGCTGACCTGGGAGCTGAAGAGCCAGTGGGGAAAGGTGAAATCGAACATGCAGGATGGAGGGCGTGGGACTCCTCCTTTTTGCAGTACTACTCCTACAAGCTGAAGTAGGTATACATTATGAACACTGACCGTGTTGTTAAATTGCATGTGATGGGTGCAGTAGGGCTCTGCTTGCTGGGGTGGTGAAGCTATGAGAACAACAGAAGGCAGTTACATCTCACTACTTCCCCTTACATTTGAAAAAATTGAGAGTACACATAGAAGTTGGCAGCGAAACTGAGGATCTTTACAGAACTTGATGTGTGTCCGAATAATAAGGATCAAAAAGTAGTGGTAGTGAAAGCCATGATTCACGTGGAGTTAAGTTCTCTAGGCTGTAGCCCTTTGTAAGAATGAAAGGGTAGTAAATGTACAGTTGACTGAATCATGTGTAGATGTGTGATATAAGTTAGGATGATACTTGGTTAAATGTGTAGATTTTAAAAAGCAAATATATTTCTAAGTGACCATTAATGAATGCATCATACTGCTCTGCAGTTAAGAGAAAAATACTTTTCGGTTTCTAGAGCAAGAAAAAGCGTGTAATGAAAGTGACCTCTGATTAGTGGATTCTGTGATGGAAAAGAAAACTGTGTACTTAATACAATTTACAAAGACTGTAAAAACGGCTATTAATATGAATGACCATAAAAGTGTAAAGGTTGATTAAAAATGACACACAGTAAAAACTGAAACACCATTTACCACAATCAAATGTTTAGCCTGAGAGAAAATGGGGTAGCTGGCTACAGAAAATGGTAGCTCAGACTCGTAAAGAAAACACATTGGTATATAGAAGGAAGACAAAAACCGAGTAAAAGACAAGGAAGAAGGTAATTTAAGTATTAGATAATGCAACAATAAATAAATATCCTTGAATGAAGCTGGGGACAAGCCTCCTGCACCCTCTAATATAACATGGTTTGTAGTTGGATTACTTCAGCAAACAGTCCATCACTGAAAATGGTCATGCTGAAGATGTTCTTCGTCTCACATTGCTGCAGTCATAACCTGTGGGTAGTCCGCTGTCCTCGGTCGGCCCGAATACCAAAGTTTTAGGCTGGCGTCGGTCATAGTCGCTCTGATCTGACGTCAGTACGCAGTGGTACTAAAGCTCATGACCGACGCCATATCCCCAGTCTTTCTTGCCGCATGGTCTGAAGCAGAAGCAGCGTTTGCAAGTGCCGTTCGGCGTCCTGAAATTTTCGTATTCTGAGTTTCAGACCGAAGACCAAGTTGGGCTAAGTACCCCGTTGGGGAATATTTTTGTCTTTTCTTGCCTCAGTTAAATCCGGATGTCAGAAAAAGTTAATAATTGTATTTCTTGTGGGAAACAGATACCTCATAGGGACTACCACTCTCTCTGTATTCCTTGCTTGGGGCCTGAGCACGACGTAGTCGGGTGTCGCTTTTGCGCTAGATTTAATAAGCGCACCATTAAACGCAGGTTAGATTGTGCTAGACTTGGTTTGGTAAGCGGTGCAACTACAACATGCTGTCGGATCCTCTGACGCCGCTACCGCTAAGAAGCGAAGAGAAATCGTTAAAGTCTAAGCAGGATGAGTCGTCCGTTATGACGCCGGTTCTTTGGAAACTACGGTGGAATCTGTGGATCCAGCCGAGGTTTCAGCTGAGTCTCAGGGGAGCCTTTAATATTGCAGGAATTGGCCTCTCAGGAGTCAGGTCAGGCCGAGGGGCCTCTCAAGTTTCTGTAGTCCCTTCTTTACATAAGGTTGTTAGGCCTTCTACTTCTGTCACTAAAGCACCTTCTAAAGCTAGGCCTGGTCTTTCTGGCACAGGTCAGCCCTAGTTCTGCAGGCTCTGTTCCTAAAAAACATATGCTGAAAATGGCAGAGGATTTGATTACTTTAATCAGAGGTTCTATGCCCCCTCCAGATAAGAGGCCTAGGGTAGAGAAAGAGGTGGAGGGTTTGGAGCATTCCTCAGATTACTCTGAGTCTTCAGCTGAGGACATTCAGGATTTTCCTACCTATTCTGATTCGGATGCAGAGGACTCCTGTCCTTCTGCTTCTCCTCCAGAGGATTTTTCTTTTCTGAAACCCTGCATTCTATGAGGGAGCATTTTAAGTGGGAAGGTCAGGATTTCTCCGATTCTCGTAAGAGGCTTAGGGAATTTTGTTTTACCACAGCATAGGCCCTTGGCCATTCCCCCTGTTTTGGATGTTGTTCAGGATGTTTTTTCTGAGGCTTCCCTTAATCCTGATTCTTTACCTCCGGCCCCTGTCAAGCCAGACAGGTATTACAGAGTTCCAGAGGCTCATAAATATTTATATAAGAGTCCTAGATCTGACCCAGAAACTATTAGCCAGGGACCTAAGGGTGTCAGGGCTTCTGTAATAAAGAATCCAGTTCCTCTGGATAAAGATTCTAGAGCTTTGGATAGGTGGGGTAAAAAAGTGTATACCTCCTCCACACTAGCTATGAGGGCTTTGAATTGCCAGTTTCATATGCTGAAGTACCAGAATTTTCTGTTAAGTCAGTTGAAATCTAAGGTAGATGCTTTAGCTGAGGGTATAGAGTGTAAGGAATTGCAGGATTTAGTTCATGCCTCTGATCAGGTAGGTAAGCATTCCTTGCAGTGTGGCTTTGATGCTCTTCAGGCTTCTTCCAGGGTGGCTGCCACTGGTTCAGTTATTTGTAGGCACGCCTGGCTTAAGGATCAGAATTTGTCAGAGCATGTTAAAGCTCGAATTTTGGATGCTCCCGTCCAATCTGAAGTTCTTTTGGTTCTCCTGTGGAGTCAGTTTTGAAGAAAATGGAAGACAAAGCTAAGTCCATGCAGACAGTTAAGGAATTTTACAAGTGCAGCCCCTAAGTTTAGCAGAAATTGGCCTGCAAAAGGATGGGCATATCCTTCTTCCGATTACCAGTCTAAGGGCAGATCTAGACGTGGTAGGGGCAGAGCTCATGCTCAGGGTTCTTTCAGACCTAGGACGTGGAGTTCTCCTGCACAATCTTCTGGTGAGGGCAGGGTTAGCCTTTCGTAAACAGACCCAATGACCTGTATCTCCAGCTGCCAGATTCCTCCTGTCTGGCAGCTCCTCTAGGAGGAAAGTTGGCACTGTTCAAGCAAAATTGGCTTTTGGTCACCCAGGACAAATGGGTGTTGGACATTATAGATCGGGGCTACAAGTTTTATTTAAACACCTTGCCTCCTTTCAAAGGCATGCCGGACGTACCTCCTCAGCAAAGGCTGGAGGCTCACAAACAGATTTCTTTACTTTTAAAAATGGGGGCTATTCAGGTGGTACCTCCGTCAGAAGTAGGCCTAGGATTTTATTCTCGTCTGTTCCTTGTGCCAATGAAAGGGAACACTTGGAGGCCAATTCTGGATTTGTCTATTCTCAACACATACCTAGACATCCCAAAATTCAAGATGTTAACTTTACAGCAACTTCTGCCTCTGCTAGGCAAAGATCACTGGATGGTAACTCTGGATCTCAAAGAGGCTTATCTTCACATTCCTATCAGGCCCAGTTGCAGGAGGTTCCTGCGTTTTCAGGCTGGTACTTTTCATTATCAGTTCTCTGCATTGCCCTTTGGCTTATCTACTGCACCCAGGGTGTTCACAAAGGTCCTGGCTCCTGTGATAGCCTTCTTAAGACTAAGAGGAATACAAATTTATCCTTATCTGGACGATTGCCTGATTCTTGCTCAAGACAAAGTCACGTTACTTCAGCATCTACAGTATGTAATGGCAGTGTTAAGGTGCCTAGGGTATTCTGTGAACGAAACAAAGTCCAGTCTAGTACCCTGTCAGGACATGTGCTTTCTGGGTGTGAGACTGAATACAGCCTCTCAGATGGCTTTTCTGACCCCGGACAAACAAAGAAATCTTCTCCTATACTTTCAGCAATTATCCCTACTGTCCAGGCTGACTGCAAGGACAGTCCTTCAAGCCTTGGGGTTCATGGCATCTTGTATTCTGGTACTTCCCAATGCCAAACTACATATGAGGAAGCTACAATGGTATCTCAAAAGCGTATGGACTCAACACTGCCACGATTTGGACACTGTCATTCAGATAATACCTTGCATCCAAAGGGAGTTTTTGTGGTGGGCTCAGGAATGTCACCTAAACAAGGGACTCTGTGACCCGACCAGAGGCGAGTCAGATCCTAACGACAGATGCCTCGGACATGGCTTGGGGAGCACATTTCAATGGGAGATGGGTTCAAGACACGTGGCCTCCCAGACTACAGCATTTGCATATCAACATGAAGGAGATGTTAGCAGTCCAATTTGCTCTGATGGCTTTCAAGGATCTACTTCAACCAGGACAGGTGTTGATTCAAACAGACAACACAACAGTCATGTGGTACATCAACAAGCAGGGGGGAACCCATTCGTACCCTCTTTTCAGACAAGCTATGATTTTGTGGGAGACTGCTGTGAGTTTGCACCTCACTCTTCAAGCAAGGTTTCTGCCAGGAGCACAGAACTCCTTAGCAGATGTTTTGAGCAGGCAACTGGTGGACCCCCACGAGTAGAAATTGGATCCTCATGTATTTCAACAGTTGACAGTGGCTTGGGGAACTCCAGACATAGATCTGTTCGCGTCCCCACAAAATTTCCAACTGCCAAAATATTGCACAAAGATGTTTCACCCAGAAGCTTGGAAAGTGGATGCTCTATCTTTCAGTTGGAACAACCTTCACGTCTATGCCTTTCCTCCTCTGCCTCTCCTTCCCAAGGTGCTCTTGAAGGCCAGACAGGACAAGCCTTGCATGATCCTTATAGCTCCAGATTGGCCACGTCAGCACTGGTACCCGTTGCTGAGGAGTTTAGTTCGGGAGCCTCCTTGGCCTTTGCCAACAATTCCAAACCTTTTGTCTCAAGAAAGCAATCATTTCCTCAATGTCAGGATACAGTCCCTGCATCTGACAGCCTGGCATATTCTGTTTTAGACCCTGGGGGGTCGCAGCTTCCTCAACAAGTTTTAAATGTCATTTTGGAAGCCAGGCGGCCTAGTACAAGGAAAGTTTATGCTGATAAATGGAGGAGATTTTTTCTTTGGAGCACAGCAAAGAGCTTTGATGTTTCACGCCCTAATTTGAGTGTTACACTACAGTACCTTACAGACTTACTAGACAAGGATTTGTCTTTCTCCTCCGTGAAAGTTCATGCTGCAGCCATTTCTGCTCACTATGACTGTGATCCACCATTATTTTCTCACCCTTTGTTTAAGCAATTTCTTAGAGGGCAAAGAACATAAGACCCCCGTAGAGCTCCTACTCCTTCCTGGGATCTCAATTTTGTGTTGGAAAAGCTTACTTTACCTCCTTTTGAACCTGCAGCTACATCTGAGTTGAAGTTTTTGTCTTGGAAGACTGCTTTTTTGTTGGCCATTACGTCTGCTAGGAGGGTATCTGAATTACAGGCTCTAATGGCAGTTGAACCCTTCCTAATATTTCATAAGGATAGGGTATCCTTGCGTACTAACCCTTCTTTTATGCCTAAAGTTGTTTCTGATGTGGCCTTGAACCAATCTATTCATTTGCCTACTTTTTATGCTGATCCCCAAAATAAAGGGAAAAAAATTTGCACACTTTGGATATTCACAGGCAGTTACGTTATTATTTGAGCAGAACTAAAGGGTTCAGGCAGTCTCAACAGTTATTCATTTCTTTTGCCTTGGGTTCAAGGAAACCTGTTTCAAAGCAAACTATTTCTAAGTGGATTAGCCATTGTATTGCTTTTGTTATTCTCATCATGGAAAAGGAGGTTCCGGCTGGGATTAGACCTCATTCCACTATGGCTACTGCCACTTCTACTGCTTTTGAGGGAGTAGCTACTAAGGATATTTTGGAGGCAGCTACTTGGAGTTCAGTGCACACTTTTACTAAATATTACCATCTCCCTCTTTATTCCAAGTCTAGGGCTTGGTTTGCCACTGCAGTTTTACAGGGCATGTTAGCAGCTCCTAGTGCTTTCTGATTTTGCCAACCTCCCTTACCTTTGCTTTGGGATTCTACCCACAGGTTATGACTGCAGCAATGTGAGACGAAGAACATAGTACAGTTTTGTACCTACCATAAATGTAGATGTTCGAGGATCCACATTGCTGCAGTCCATTTCCTCCCTCCTTCCCTCTGTAGTTTAGGGTTGCTGTGTTGCTTTTGGGGTAATTATTTTGTCTGTAATTGGTGGTTGGGTATTTTCTATTTTTGGCTATGGCCTCTTTTTTTTAGGCCTTCTGACATCTGGGGCAAGAAAGACTGGGGATATGGCGTCGGTCATGCGCTTTAGTACCACTGCGTACTGACATCAGATCAGAGCGACTATGACCGACGCCAGCCTAACACTTTGGTATTCGGGCCGACCGAGGACAGCGGACTACCCACAGGTTATGACTGCAGCAATGTGGATCCTCGAACATCTACATTTATGGTAGGTACAAAACTGTACTTTTTCGAAACATGGTAAAGCATTTATAGACAAGTCAAGACAGTGAAGGAGTATCTAGTAAAATGGGCTGAAACTTTTATAACCTAACATATCAGTGGAAGAAAACAAAACAGTAATAGTAAAAGCTTAAAAATATAGAAAGTTTGACAGTGGCTAAAGAAGGCAGTACAACACTGATGAAAATGTTGTGTTTCACTATAAAACCTGTATTTGCCAGTCCTGGATATTGTGCTTGCAGAGCACTGGTAGTGTTGCATTAGGATGCAGTGACACAACAGAATGGCAGATATGGGAATAGGGGATGATGTAAGAAAGCAAATATAGCAATAAAGTCTTGAATCTCTCAGAACTGCCGTTATGTGATGTTTGCTTGGGGAAAATCAGGAGAACAGATTGTAGGGACCATGCTAACAGTGTTGCTTTAAAATGCTGCTGGGGGATAAAAAAAAAAACTAAATTCAGACGTAACCCCTTGCAACAGGGTTCTCACTGTCTGACAAGCCCTATTTGGAAATATATTCACACATTCACAGGAAATCTTTCCAGCACTGTAATTGTAAAAAAAAAACAGTCTGTGTATTGCAAAGAGAATATATGTAATAGTTGTGAATCACAATGTAGCAGCACCAAATGGATGTGAAATATCTAGGAGTTGCATCATATTTGCACAGAATATTAGGCATCTCAAGTAGAGTTTTAAATGCTTGTATTACCCCCTTTCTGTATTTCTACTACTATACCCTGAAACATAAACTTCTGAACGGTTTACTTCTGCTACTCCCATGTGTCAAATTTAACTGTAGCTCAAAAAATGTGTCACAGTAAGTCTTGTGAGACAAAATTTTAAAACTGAGATATTGGCATGTAACGCTAGCAAACCATGAGTGAGAGAGTAACTGACTGCCTGTACATTCTGGTGACCTGATAATATATTTATTTTGCCCTTCTGTGACATTAAAAACAGAATAGAAGAAGGGAAAATGCCCTGAAGTTTCCTTGGAGAAACAGTTGCTAGGCACAGATCAGGGACTTAAATTTCATTGAAGAATCAGCTGGACAGTTATTTGCTTTATCAGATATACAACTGTTGAAAATGTAGTTCTACAAATACTGTTACTGAGAATGTTTAGGCTTTTAGAGGAATCCCAAAATGTTGAGTCGCATCATATCTGAAAAAGAAGAGCATTATTTGCCTTTTGATGTTAAATTAACATAGTGCAGAAAAGCATAATAGATGCACATTCTTGAACTGTGCATATCGTCTCAGTAAAATTAATGTAGATATATTTGTGTAACATTTTCTAACTCCATCCTGGTGGTTGTACTTGTTGTGTGGTCCAGTGCATATTCTCTGTAAGTTTTTTTTCCCTTAAGTGGGGTTCACAGAAGTACGAAATGGGATCCACAGCATTTAACCACCATTGGGGTTCTTGATCATCATACATAACAGCTTACTTAAATCCTCCGATATTTACAGTAAAGGCAGATGAATGAAAAATATTGCACTAAGGCAGATTTGTCCAAGGTGGTGTGATGCAGCATGCTCTGCTTGTGCATGGGTGCAAGCCAACACAAAAATGACAACTGTGTAACTGCATGTAGAAGAGAAGGCAAAGAAAAGATCATTGAAGGCAAGGTGAGAAAAATACCACTGTCTCAGTGATGCTTAAGAATGAAGCCCCTAGGTTCACATGGGATTCTTGCTGTTGGACTTAGGCAACATGCACAGTGAGTGTTAGTGAGGTAATAGTTACCAGTTCACTGAAATAAGAGACTGTATCTACTGAAATAACAGTAAATCTGGGCCGTAACACAGTGGCCAGAGAAATTACACACCACGGCAATTGACATCAACACTATATAGATTTATACAATATTTTAATTATGGGCTACTTGGTTTTTAATTCATTTATTTGGTGTTTGTTAACTAGGTAAGGGAACACTGACTTTTTTGGCAGAATAGCAAGAGTAACTACAGTACAGTTATGGACATATCGTTGTAGCCCATCAAACAGTATTTTTTATCAGACAGAAAACCAGAATACCTAAAGGAAACTCCATATAGACCTGGGAATAGCATGAAAACCTCAGACAGAGAAATGACAGAATATCAGGCTTGAACCCTGGATGCTTGAAATTTTGAGTTAGCAGGTGTCTCAGTTTTAATATCTCTATCAGTGAACCATACACAAAATGAAGCATAGCATATTTACTAAAAGCAGAGTCTTGCCAGAAGAATCACATTGCTTTCTTTTGCTAAAAACAGAAATATGTAACTAAAGGCAAGTAGAGAGAATCCCTCTTACAAATGTTATCAAGCATTCACAACTCTGTATTCTCAGAAGTGTATCATGAAACTGAAGCTCTTTCAGCATGAGACACTCATTCAGACAAACTGCATACTTGCATTCACTGAAGACTGTCTTTGTAACCTCTGGAATAACAGAACTACTATTACGAATTTTGTAGGCATACAAAGTCTGAAACTGAGGTATCTCAGACTATTCCCCCAACTCCAAAATATAGTGAGCTGAGGGTTATGGGTAAAAACTAGGGCTGTGGGGTAGTTGGTTGGTTTTGTTTCAGTTTCAAAAAGGCCAAACCAGTCCCTTTTGGGGAGGTTAAAATTTTTATTTTTGGCAAGGCACAAGGGGGGTTTGTAGGCACAGCCCCTTTCCTATGTAAA